>NC_136895.1:8420301-8607801 GCF_949152265.1 Phoxinus phoxinus
AGGCCACTTCCAACCCCAACCCCCCTACATTGATAATAATAATGATATTTAACTATTTATATTGACGTTTTATGTAACCTTGTGAAAAATGTGTGTAAAACTGATTTTACGTCTACAAACGTCTATCAAATATTATAATAAAAAAAAATGTGTGCTAAAGTTAATAACTATTCATTATTAATAATTATTTTCATTCTAATTGGTAAAATTGGTAACACTTTACAATAAGGTCAGATTAGTTAATGCATTAACTAAACAACAGCAACAAAAACATTTGTTACAGTATTTATTCATATTTGTAAAAAAATATATTATCAGATAAAGTACATCTTTTTATATTTATAAGTCTAGAAAAGTCATAAAAAATGGTACAGAAATGTAGTTAAACTGCTGTTTGTGACTCTTTTATTCAGTTATATAACCATTTCTAGTTTTATTAGTTGCATTTTGTGTTAAATTGAACAAAAATCTTAAAGGTGAGCAAGTTTTCACGTTTAATGCTCTGTAATTGATACCCTTGTTGTCTCACTTCAAATAAAACCCTTTTAGTTATATCTTTTACTGTCTTTTTTTGACTACATAAAAAGTTTGTAGTTTGTAAAGCATCAGTTTCAAAGCAGCTTCCTGGACTCTACACACCAATGCCAGCACCTTTTAAATGTGCGCGACACACTCGCAATGTTCCCAGCACTCACGAAACACAGAAATGTTGCTCGCTCACAAGAAAACATCAAGAAGGAACCGAGCAAAGCTAGAGGAGCTTGCATTTCGGGTTGATGTGTCTTCCTGTGAGTCTCTTTTGTCCTCTTGAAGTGTCCTAGTTCCCCGCCCTGGCCCAGTGACGCCTGGCACAGCGCTGGGAAACAGCAACTGAAGGCTTCAGACAGTGAGTGTTTAGCTCAAGGAGGCCTTGGGGGTGTTTTTCATCAGCCGCTGTGAGCGCGGGACACCAGCACACAGATTAGAGTCGCTGATAGAGTCGTGTGTGGGGTTTCACTGATGAGGGCTTGAGACTGAGGCACTTCAGTGACGCTCTTCCGGGACGATGCCGAATGCAGAGGCCGAGAGGCTGTATTTTGTATTTGAGTTGTGAAAGCAATTGCTTGTGTTAGTGCTGCTTGCTAGGGTTAGGGGTGTTGAAATGGGCGGATGCTGAAGGAGGGACCCGGGCCGTATCATGTAAGGGACTCTTTTGACAGTTAGGCAAGAAACCACCCAACACCAGAGCAACTGCATATTAATGCATTAAAAACACATTTCCCATTATGATTATTAACAACGTTGGATAACTCGAAAGCAGTATGCACTGTTTATAATAATGTTAATAATAATAATAACAATAATAATAATAAAAGTTGTTGTATAATTAAAAATAATAATAATAATAGTATTATTAATGATAATATTATTGCTGTTGTTGTTATGATAAAAACATTGTCCAAATAATAATTGTTGTTAATAATAATAATACTTTTTATTTGTACTATTATTATTATTATTACTGTTGTTGTTTTTTTGCTGCTGCACTCTTAATAATATTAATAATAATATTGCTGTTGCTGTTGATAATAATGATAAAAACGTTGTCCAAATAATAATTGTTGATAATAATAATAATAATAATACTTTTTTATTTTTACTATTATTATTATTGTTGTTGTTGTTGTTTGTGCTGCTGCTGCTTAATAATAATAATAATAATAATGTTGTCCAAATAATAATTGCTGTCAATAATTATGTCCAAATAATAATTGCTAATAATAATAATAATTGTTGTTGTTATTGTTGTTGTTGTTGCTGCACTCTTAATATAAATAATAATAGCATTCATTCATTCATTCACTCATTCATTCATCCATCCATTCATTCACTCATTCATTCATTCATTAATTCATCCATTCATTCATCCACTCACTCACTCACTCACTCACCCATCCATCCATTCATCCATTCATTCATCCATTCATTCATTCATTCATTCATTCATTCACTCACTCATTCATTCATTCATTAATTCATTCATTCATCCATTCATTCATCCATCCACTCACTCACTCACTCACCCATCCATCCATTCATCCATTCATTCATCCATTCATTCATTCATTCATTTATTCATTCATACATTCATCCATTCACTCACTTACTAACTTACTCACTTTCTCACTCATTCATTCACTCACTCACTCACTTACTCACTCATTCATTCATTCATTCACTCACTCACTCACTCACTCACTCACTCACTCACTCACTCACTCACTCATTCATTCATTCACTCACTCACCCATTCATTCATTCATTCACTGTCTCATTCATTCATTCATTCATTCATTCATTCATTCATTCAATTTAACACCATATCAGCAGCAATGGCTATATTCATGGCAAAATCAACAGCAAAATCAAATATAATTTTTGAAATACGTACGACTATACACTATTTACAATCATTTAACAATTTTGTCTTAAAAACAATCAATATACAGAAACATACATATATAACAACAGTAATAATCACAATTATATAGAATCTTCAATATGTGATTGAAATTGTAAAATGATTCCAGGAGAAACCTTTTTAAAAATGTCCATTAAATGTACTTTCTGAATAAAAACGTTGTCGAATATCATTTAAAAATGGACATTCTATTAAAATTTGTTTTACACTCAAGAAAGTCGTACACAAATCACAAACTGGTTCCTCTTTCAATAACTATGAATGAGTCTTGACCAATTTGACTTCCCGTATATACAACCTGGTCTATTTTCAAAATAATAACAATAACTCCTTGATTTAGTGCTGGATTCCCCTCATTTAGTTTGTTATACGCATTTGTTCCATTCCATTCGCCATTTATTGTAAATGTGCAGATTCAATATGGGTTTAATGTCAGATGCTGGTATATTACGTTCTGTCATTTCCAACTGAAGTGCTTCCTATGCTGCTTTATCTGCCTGTTTATTGCCAGCCAATCCCATATCGGCCAGTATCCAACAAAATAAACATATTCAAATCTTAAAAGAGTCCACTTTTCCTATTATGCTGGTAATAGGATGTTCGGTTTTTTAACATTTGAACTCTCTTGCTTTATTACCATCCCCATTCAAGACACGATCACACTTGAGTTGATCACCTCCCAATTTCCACATCATTCCCTTCACCCGTCCCTGCCTGAGTTCCCACAAAACTCTATATGGTTTAATATGAACAATTATCATACAGCATTATACATGTTTGGTATCATTTGAAATGTCTCAGTGCGACTGGTACAAACGTCTCATTCCCACAGAAGTGAACCAAAAAGGTGTGGAGAGTTTCGAGATGCAGTTAACTGATGTGGGTGTGCCCCCATGATAATCAACTTATGTCCCCAGTGAGTCTGGGACGGTTATTAATGCAAATTCCCATTGTGTACTTATGTTTACATTTGAAAAGAGGTTTCTGCCTTGGTCTGAGTATTTATAGAGATGCTGAAGAAGGCTCGTGGCGATTTGTAGCTCAAATCATGTATTTTCTAATGTCAGGTTCGGATCTTTTCTCTTTATTCCAGAGCATCTGATGTTTTGTATTTATTATATTTGAACTGATTATGAAATTGGCATGATACATTTACCTAAAAAAATAAATTGTTACATTTGATTTTATTCCGACTGACTTATTATTTTCCCCAAGTAAAGGAACACTCCACTTTTTTTGGAAATAGGCTCATTTTCCAACTCCTCTAGAGTTAAACAGTTTTACCGTTTTCGAATCCATTCAGCCGATCTCCGGGTCTGGCGGTAGCACTTTTAGCATAGCTTAGCATAGATCATTGAATCTGATTAGACCGTTAGCATCCCTCTCAAAAAAATTACCAAAGAGTTTCGATATTTTTCCTATTTAAAACTTGACTCTTCTGTAGTAACATCGTGTACTAAGACCGACAGAAAATGAAAAGTTGTGATTTTCTTGGCCAATATGACTAGGAACTACTCTCTCATTCCTGCGTAATAATCAGGGAACTGCTGCCGTACAAGCAGCGCAATGATATTACGCAGCGCCTGAAAATAGTCCCCAGCTAGGTAACTTCCAACGTGATCGGCACTAAGTTTGATATATCATTGCGCTGCTGGTACGGCAGCAGTTCCTTGATTATTATGCAGGAATGTGAGTATAGTTCCTAGTCATATCGGCCTAGAAAATCACAACTTTTCATTTTCAAAAACGGTAAAACTCAACTGTTTAACTCTAGAGGAGTTGGAAAATGAGCCTATTTCCAAAAAAAGTGGAGTGTTCCTTTAAACAGATTTGTATGTTACCTCAAGTTTTGCCTCAGATTAGTGACGACTAATATTTGGCGCTAATTCAAGTGTACTTGGTTTGCAAAGACAATAATTTAATTTCCGTTTAGGGCAGCAAACGTGGTGCTTGACCAACCTAAATCTGGGTGTCTTACCTCTAATTTAATGTTACTTTACATAAGTGTACTTGGGAAACCAAACTATTTCTTGGTATTTCTTGTTTTTTCTTGGAAATCCAAAGCTATTATAAGATAAGTAAAGTTGGTTGACTTATATCTGTAGTAGTGGCCTATAGTCTGGCTATCACCAGACCAAGCTCAATCTTTTAAGGCGAGACAATACAGGTGAATAGGGTAACATTTGAAAATAATAGATATCACCATGAAACTTCCTCAGTCGATTACTTACACAAGTATATAAAAAACAGTATTACAAGTTTTTTGAAATTTGTATGTTTAATTATGCAAATTATGCATTATCTCATTAAATATGCACAATTTTGCATATATTTTCGGTAGATAGATCTGAACATATGATAAAGCCAGGTGTAAAAAATTGTTTTAATTTTTTTTACTTACACACAAGATGAAAAAAGAATTTCAGAGGGATTTCAGGATATATGCTTTCATTAAATCAAAATATACTGTCCATAGCCTTAAAAAAATAAATTTTCGCCATATTCGTTTTATTAAAATGACACATGAATCAGGCCAGGAATGATTTATTTACAAATCCCTCTGAAAATATCTTCAGAATACTGCTAAGTGTATAACTGGAAAGTTTGGTCTACATCGGTGCTACATAGGCTGAGATGTTTGTTCTGGAGAATGACAAAAAACTCATTTTGAGAAAACGGCATTTAAAGATTTGTAATGTAAAAATTCATACTTTTTCAGTGGAAACAACTATTTACAGACACAATAAATGACTTTACGCCACGCGGAAAAGACAGTAACGCGCAGAGACCTTCACCCGTTCTATCGGATACCTCCACTGGACCGATTTAGACCGGCTTACAGTATGAATCATGGAAAAGGTACACATTTTTCATGAATTGATTAGCTAATTGTCTGAATCAGAATTCCAGTGATCATAACAGGCAAGGTTATGGAATAGTGTAATCATCCCTGACCTTTGCAGCACCTTCAACACAGGCGACCATCACTCACGTGTTTGTGAAGAGACTACACATGTATTTTTGATGAGAGCATACTGTATATGTGCTGTAAGATGCGAGAGTCATTAGCCTGCGACTGAACTTCTCTTGTCTTAAATGAACAGAGAAACCCTGCCTCTGTCTCTCAGCGGCGCTTTCAGCTCTCTAAAGTCCGGTGTTTTATCGTGTCTGTGGTCTGAAGGGGGGCATACACCGTGAAATGCTCCTCTCCGGCGACTCTCAAGGCTGAGTGGATGAAGTTACCCGGGGCTCATTCATTATTTTAGAGCTTGTAGTTGTTTTATGGCTGTGTAGGCGGATGGATCGCGGGTCCCTTCTTGCTTTGCCACAGGGAAAGTGAATGTCTTGCGCAATTAAAGATCTAGATTTTCCACATCAACAAAATTCTGAGCCGGATAAAACTAAAACAGCTTTTAATGCTAATAGATTTGATTTAGGAACAAACCATTCTTTTTATCTTTCTATCAATAAGACAAACTCTGGAGATGTTGGTTTGAATCATACTGAAAATATTCCCTGAACCTAATAATTGGCGAATAATGATATTTATTTATTATTATTATTATTATTATTATTATTAATTTATGTATTTATTTATTTATTTGTTTGTTTGTTTGTTTGATTATTCTGCAATAATAATAATAATAATAATATTGTTATTATTGTCTTATTGTAAATCGTTTAATATTATTATTATAATTTATTATTATTATTATTAATATCTGCTGATTGTAAATCTATTAGTATTCATAATAATAATAATAACAATTTCTGCTAGTAGAAAAACTCTGGAGATATTGGTTTGAATCATTCTTACAAATTATTATCTAAACCTAATAATAGGCTAATACTGTTATTATCATTATTATATTATATTATTTGTTTGTTTGTTGATTTTTAATAAATATTTAATAGTATTATTGTCTGATTGTAAATTGATTATTATTATAATAATAATAAATTATTGTTATAATTAAAATATATAAAATTATTATTATTATTATCAATCGATTTAATTTTTATATATAATTTTATTAAAAATATATATATATTTTTTTTAAATTCATAATAATAACAATAATGATATAGAGTTGAATGATCACATTTCCCCCACCTGGATTTTGGTGTCAGCAATATCCATTATTGTTGAAATAATTTAAAAAGTATGTCACGTGCGGAAAGCGTTCCATAACCGGTATGAATCCTTTCTATGCAGTCACTAATCCATGCTGACATCTGAGCAAGCAGAACTATTTAAAAGCCAAAAGAGTCATCAAATAGCCAATCATAACACATTTGTTCAATCACGGCCTCTCGTTTCCCTCTGCTGAATATGCTTTCAAAAAAGCCTGGTTAGCGTTTGTTTCCTTGCGTACTGATTCCGAACATAATCGGCAATCATACCCCTAGCAGGTGCGGGCTGTTGCAATAAATCTCATTATGTGCCTTTTATGCATTAATTTGCATAATCCCAGCCTACATTTGCTTTCTGACTGGAACATCCGTAATTATAAATGCGCAAGGATTAACCTACACCAAATTTTCACTTCGTCGCCGATTTAAGGAGCACCACCGAGCAACACGCACACTGGATAGTGGCCTCGTGTCTGCTTGTGTTGGTGGTCAGCATGTAGGCTAGGCCACCTGGGCTGAGGATGAGTCACGTAAGATGCACATGGAGAACAGGTGGGAAAATGACAAAGGTTGACAAAGGGACAAAGAGTTTGCCTGACCTGCAGGTGTTGTTGTCGGGTCTGAATTAACTTGCGTAAACAGACACACAGACTTCTGTGCCCTGACCAGGTGCGACAAGTAAGTGAAAGTTGAAGCAATAAATCACAGGCAATCAAAATATGTTTATGGGAGGAGCTACATAGTCATTCCTACAGTTTGGTGGGTTTGGGCATAGATATAATAAAGGCTAGATGTCTTACGGCGGAGTCTCTAACGTCATCACCCGGCGGCCATCTTGTCACAGGCACGCTTTCTGGCGGCCTCTGTGGTACCTGATGTAAGGTGAGTGATCTGCATGAACACAAATACTCTTATCTCGCTGAAATCTTGATGGATTTACAAACGGTTTGGTTTCTTACAAACGGTATTAACGTGGCTATAACTCTGACGTTTATAACAAACCAACCCGTTTGAAAATCGGTAGAAGATTGTGCAAGTTATGGTTATTTAAAAAGTACATGCGCCATTAAAACACAATGTTACGAGTGAGCGAGCTGACTGTGACAAGATGGCCGCCAGGTGCGGACGTCGACCTCCATTGGCCAGCAGCGTGGACGAGACATCTAGTCTTTATTATGTATATCTATGGTCGCGACTAGCTAGTTGATTTCTTCAACGATGCATCGTACTATTGTAGTCAAGCAGCGAGTTGCGTCGTTATACGGGAAATGCACTCCAAGTTTGATGAAAAAAGAGTGAGAAAATGTCTGTCTATCGGAAAAGCACATTCGTTCTGGATAGTAGTATTACTTAATAATTCCGACCAAATATTTCACATGTGGGCTTGGACATGTGTCCTTCCCTGTCACAATGCAATGGGTAACAGGGTGGATGCTTTAAGTTTAGGAAGAACTAGCTAGGAAAGAACAACATGCTAGCAGAAGTCTAACATTTAGGAAGAATTTTAATGGATATATAAAATCTATTTTAAAAAGATAAATAAAGTGACACAACAGGGTGGACGTGTTATGTTTTACAATATTAGACTTCTTATTATAAGTCTAATATTATAGGTCTTCTAAAAATGATTAAAAAAAGAGAGAGAAAAGTTCATTACTAATACTTCTGGAGTAAGTCATGTGACTTTGTCCATACGTTTAAGATTTTAAAAGGGGAAGTAACAGCAATGTAACAGGGTGGACTGGAGTTTGAGAGACTACCTAATTTAATGGTTTTACACATTTAAAAGAACTATGTATCACAATAAATTGTATATTTTGTGTCAAAATGAATATACTGTTCCTCAATATTGCTAATTTAAAATCAGATCGTAATACAGTATGTAACCATTATTTCAAAGGGAAATCGAGAAGACATGATTTTGAACATGGGAATTTCTCTTTCAAGTGCTTCAAATGTGTGTTTTTTAAATTACTATGATTCATAGGTACTAATCAAAATCAGATGTTTTGTTTTGTTTTTGTTAACAGGATACATCTATGCATAGAAAGCCATGTGGCATGAAAATAATGTAAAATAGGTTACACTTAATTGTTACAGTGTAATTATATAAGTAAGTACTGAGTAATATTAAGCAACTACATGTACTTACATGAAGGTTAGGGTAGGATTAGGGTTTGGTTGAGAGTTAGTTGCATGTAATGTTGCATGTTACACGTACTTAGTAATAACAGTAAATTATGCATAAAGGACACTGTAAAATTAAGTGTTACCGTAAAATATTTAGTATTGTTTATCAAATTCACCAAACTAGGAATGACCCAAATATAAATGAGTGACTTATTAATTGTCAGCTTACTGCTTATGGCCACTATCTTACTGAATGTAATGAATATTAAATGTGTGTACATTGAATTAAAAAACATCCATATGAATATTAGCGAATTCGACTGTACCATAACACTACAACAAAGCAGGTGCTTTTTGTAAATGAATATGCCGTTTCAGTGAAAATGCATGCAATGCTGAGTTTAGGATACAGTGCATGCATGAGTGTTGACCCATGTTTAATGCAGGGAGCTGTTTTATTTATGCCATCTGTGGCCTTCCCGTGTGGATTTAGGTCAGTGAACGCAGGTGTCTCAGATTTTATAGCGATGTGGCATGCTGTCTCTTCCTTCACACTGCGGTGTACACATGCATGCACTTCAAAGCGTAGGATTAGACATATACATGTGTGTCATACAGAAAGGGCCTTTTTTGTGTGTTGGTACCGCCAACGCTTAGCTTTGTTTGTTTCATGAGGATGCATGGAAATCTGGATTGCAATCAAGCTAATGTATGCGTAGTTCTTTTTTTAGGATTAGTCATGCCAGTTAAGCATTTCAGACCGCTTCTTACATGCTATACATCCTCGTCTACAGATATTTTAAATGTAAATGAAACATAATGCATTCCAAATAGATCCACCCATCACTCTGAATTAAGTGGGTTGCTTTGTGTTGTCAAGTGGGTTTCAGAAAAATGCAGTGTTGCAACTGACCTTTTGTCTGGATGAGAACTCATTTACTTATTTTAATGCACTGTGCTGGTCTTATTCTTTGGTGCATATTATTCCAAACAAAAAGATATCAGTTTCATAAATAACATTTTAAAGTCAAGAGCAAAGTAGCGATTGGGGGAAATAATTGCGATATCTTTACTTGTAATTGCGTGTGATATATAAAGTCTCAGTTACGAGAAACAAAGTTGGAATTGTGAGATATGAAGTCACATTGAGAGATGTAAATTACAAGAAAGCTACAATTACAAGAAAAATCATAGTCGCACATACATGGTTAGTCAAATTGTGATATATATTATAATTGAAAATATGATAAACAAAGTCACAGTTTTAAGATATGAAGTAATTTTGAGATATAAAGTTGCAGTTATGAGAAGCAAAGTCACAATTGTGAAATATAAAGCCACACTGAGAGATATAAAGGGCCAATTACAAGTAAATGTCACAAATGCATGATTTATTTACAAATTGTGAGATATAAAGTGTCAATTACGAGAAACAAGTTTGGTATTTCAAGATATATATATTTGCATTGTGAGATATAATGTTTAAAATACAAGAAACAAAGTCACAGAAACCGTTGCGATATGTAAATGAATTTGATATATAAAGTAGGGCTGTCAAAAGATTAATCATGATTAATCACATCCAAAATAAAAGTTTGTGTTTACATAATATATGTGTGTATACTGTGTAGAATTATTATGTATAAATACACACACATTCATGTATATATTTAAGGAATAATTGCATTTATATACTGTATATATATTTATATAAATTTTATTATATATAAATATTTTATATATAAATATAACCAATTTTTCTTAAATATATACATGATTGTGTGTGTTTTTATACATAATAATTCTACACAGTATACACACATATATTATGTAAACACAAACTTTTATTTTGGATGAGATTAATCACGATTAATCTTTTGACAGCCCTAATATAAAGTAATTTGATATATAAAGGTGTAGTAATGAGAAACAAAGTCACAATTGTGAAATATAAAGTCACATTAAGAGATATAAAATCATAATTAAGAGAAACAAATGTATTGCAAGATATAAAGGCATGTTGAGAGATATAAAGGGCCAATTACAAGAACAAGTTGAAATTGCAAGAAACAACCATAAATGCTTGATATAAAGTCAAATTGTGATATATAAAGTCTAAATTATGAGAAACAAAGTTCTAATTTTGAGATATGAACTCACATTGAGGGATGTAAATTACAATAAAATTACAATTACAAAACTACAATTACAAGGAAAAGTCTAAACTACTGTAAGCATGGTCACTAATGCATGATTTATAGTCGAATTGTGATATATAGTTAGCCTGGGTTTCCCCATACTGCCTTTGCGCAGCGCGATTTTATTCACGCTGAAAGGCAGTCTGGAGACCATGGACCAGATTTTCGCCTCGTTTAGGGAACCAATCACAGAACGGGGAGGGAGCAGCAAGACGATGATGACATGCGACACAACTAAGCAGTTTGTTTATATCTATGGATTCAACATGGCAGCAGACGCGATTCACGCGAAGCTACCTTTTGATGCAGCCTTAGATATTGTTCTAAGTAGTTTAGAACGCAAGTTTATTTTGAAAAAAGAGCAGCTTTTGGCGTCAGCTTTTGGCGTCTCTACATACGTCATCTGGTATAATGGAAACGATTGGCTATGAGCTACGTACAGGCACATTTGATAGACATTCTTAGCACCCAATAAACGGCGCCGAGCATTCGTAAACCACGCCTCAAATACGAGAAAATGCACATGTGGTTCCCAGACCCAAGTCTCAACGAGAATTGGGTCTGGCGTTAGCCAGGCTAATATATAGTCTCAATTACTAGAAACAAAGTTGGAATTGCAAAATATATAATGTTGAAAATATGACAAAGTCAAAGTTGCCAGATATAATGTTACACTGAGATATAAAGTAGCAATTACAACTTTGAAAAATATGAAGTCGCAGTTACAAGAAACTTACAATTATGAGATATTTAGTCACATTGTAAAATATAGATTTGCAATTATAATAAACAAACTCACAATTGCAAGATATAAAGGGCTGACTACAAGAAAAAGTCGAAACAAATTCACAGTTGTATAATAGTATGTTACACTGAGATATAAAGTTGCCATTATGAGAAACAAAGCTGTAATTGTGAGATATTAAGTAATTTTGAGAGATGTAAAGTTGCAATTATGAGATATATAGTCACATTGTAAAATATAGATTTGCAATTATGATCAGCTAAGTCACAATTGTAAGATATAAAGGCACATTGAGAGATATAAAGGGCCAACTACAAGAAAAAGTTGAAATTGCAAGAAACAATCATAAATGCTTGATATAAAGTCAAATTGTGATATATAAAGTCTCAATTATGAGGAACAAATTGTAATTTTGACATCAACTCACATTAAGACTGTAAATTACAATAAAACTGCAATTACAAAACTACAAATACAGGAAAAAGTCTAAACTATGAGAAGCATAGTCGCTAATGCATGATTTATAGTCAAATTGTGACAGTCTCAATTACAAGAAACAAAGTTGGATTTGCAAGATCTATTCACATTGTGAGATATAGTTGAAAATATGAGAAACAGTCGCAGTTGCGAGATATAAAGTCACGTTGTGATGTTTAAAGTCTGAGTTATGAGTAACAAAGTTGCAATTGTGAGATTTAAAGTCACAACATAAGATATAAAGACGCAATTACGAGAAACAAAGTCACAACTTTGGCAGAAACGGGCTTCCAACCCACTGACATTTTCTTTAGGAAATGCAAAACTCCTAGCAAATGTCAACTCGCATCATGATCCGGCTTCTGAAATGCTGCTAAAAACATGTTTGGCGTGACAACCGCAGAAGACTTCATTTTTCCGCATTCCGCCATAGGGACGTTCCTCTTTCCGACGTTGCCGGTGGATAGTTGAAGTGGGTCTTTGAGAACACGATCAATAAGCTCATTGTGTCTTTGTGTAGCTGCCTTTGCAAGTTTCAAGCTGAATTACCCACTGACACCCAACCAAACAAAAAGAGTCTCTCAATGAAAAGAAAAGCATCTTTAGATGACAAAAAGGCATTGTCCTTTTGCGCGTAAGGTGATCCGAGAGAAAAATGCGAAAGTCTTGCCTTCCCGCCTACTGTATGTCTCCCGCGATTGCGTTTCTCAGTAGTGCCAAATGTGTCACCTTCATCCGGCGTGACGGTAAACTACATCACAGCGCAGTTTGAGTCGACTTCCTCTGTTACTGTATGTATGTCACTTTATATAATAAGTCCCTTCCTATCTGAAGCCGCCTGACGCTTGCGTGCCGTTCGGGAAGCCTCTCTTGTGGCGTGCGTAGGATGTTTTGCTTCCTCTATAAGGTGTGACTCTCTGAACACATCAAAAGCCGTCATTTTGAGGATTGGTTTTCACAAACGGGGTTTTAAGGCAAAGACGTTGCTTAGAAGAGGGTTCAGCCTTGGTATGAGTAGCACTAAAGTGAAATGCATCTTCAGTGCCTATTCCAGCATCCCAGTGTCTTTGTTTGACGGAGGAAGAGCCGTAGAAAGACACGAGACTGCAGGAATCTGGCTGATAGATCGCCAGGATTAGCATATGATCGCGCCAGGGGTCGGCGCACCAATTGAATTCTTATCTATTTAAATTGCATGTTGTCATAAGGCGGTGGATTGTGAATTTGTCTGTCACCGGTGTTAATGAGGCTGTCTTAGTTGATGTGGTCAGGTGATTTAAGACCGCGGAAACTGGTTTTAGTCTGACAAATGAGGTTTAGTGTGGGACAATGTTTGTTTAAGCTTTGCAATGACATACAAATCCTGTGACATATGATTTTTAATTCGGGCTTTGGGAAAATGCGTTGAACTATTTTTATATAGTTATAATATACAATATACAAATAAAGGACCTTGTTGACCTTTTGATTGATTGATTGATTGATTGATTGATTGATTGATTGATTGATTGATTGATTTATTGTATATATACACTGCATTTTATAGCCGCAATAATATACCAATAAAGGACCTTGTTGACCTTTTGATTGATTGATTGATTGATTGATTGATTGATTGATTGATTGTATATACACTGCATCCGTATTCACAGCGCTTCACATTTTCCACATTTTATGTTACAGCCTTATTTCAAAATGGATTAAATTCATAATTTCCCTCAAAATTTTACACACAATACCTTTGCGAATAACTTTTGATAACTTGATATGATAGCTTTGATGACTTGATAACTTTTTTCACGGTGTCATTATTAGGTATTGGTTGTAGAATTTTGCGGAAAATAATTAATTTAATCTATTTTGGAATAAGGCTATAACAAAAAAGTGAAGCGCTGTGATTACTTTCCAGATGCACTGTATATACCAGGGGTATATAGGCTATATATATATATATATACATTTACAAAATTAAAATTTATAGTCAGATTCTGTTTAAAATATTATGTTCATAGTGTTACATAATTGGAAACCATGTTTTTGTATTGATGTGTATATTGCTGTCACACTTATTCATTTGTAATGAAAAATCTTATTTTCTGGTTTAATATTATTACATTGATTCTGACACAATTATTATTTTTTGAATAAGCCACATTTAAATGCAGTAAGTTGCGACAACCATAAAGTTCTTCCACATATTGACATATAAATCAGTACCGGTGGACACATTTCTGTGGTCATATATAGTATATATATATATATATATATATATATATATATATATATATATATATATATATATATATATATATTTGTCCTACAGCCCAGCCCAGTTCTTGAATCTATAGAATGGCTGTTTTAGACCACTTCTTGTTTGTTCGATTTTCAATCTCTCTGCAATGTTTTATAAACTCTTCTCTGTAGAATCGGTGTTCCTCATATATCGAGCTGTTTATATCCAGGATGCTCCGGTTCTGACTGATCCATTATTATCCCAAATCACATCCATAAAACTCTGCCTCTTCGCCGTATCATCCTTCACATCCAAACGTTTTCAGATGAGAGCGAGTGTTCAGACTTATTGCTCAGTAATTAACGCTGATCAGTGCTAAGCAGCAGCCAGAGGGGTGTGTGTGTGTGTGTGTGTGTGTGTGTGTGTGTGTGTGTGTGTGTGTGTGTGTGTGTGTGTGTGTGTGTGTGTGTGTGTGTGTGTGTGTGTGTGTGCGTTATACAAGGTTATTTCCTGTGCGCATCACAAAACCCATTCAATATGTGATATACACTTATAATATTATTTATATTATTAAGGAACCTGATGCTTAAGTTCATGATCAGACTGTCCTCATTGATATTTTATTTTGACGTCATTTGGTTCCAGTTTTACACATAAAATCGCCAAAGAGGTCAAACTGCATAATGAAGGCGCACCAGACAGTGAAACGAGACATTTAGCTTTAGTTACGGCATTCAGTGAAGGTCAAAATAAATTAGAAGCGTATTTAAAAACAAGAATAAACCCCAAGATGGGATTAGATTTCTAACAGGACTTTGAGGTCGCTGAAAAATAAGATCATTTTCTTTGTAATTTGTATTTATTTATTGTTTGCTTTTTGTTTATTAATTAACTAATTTATTTATTTTATTTATAAAATTGAGATACTATTAAAGTTTTTATTAGTATTTGAGTTAGATTTAATTTTATATTTTCTGTTTCCATTTTAATTTAAGTTATTATTTGTTTTTATTTTGTTGTGTTTTTGCCATTTTTATAAGTAAAAAAAAAAATGTCTATATAGATTGTTTACCTTTTTTTTTTTTTTTTTTTTGTCAAGTAAACGAAATTAAAATGGGAAAAGTTGCCCTGTCAACTACAATAAGATAAAGTTTTCGAATATTTTTTTTCAGTTAGCGTTTATTTTATTTTAATGATTATTTTCATTTTTTTTTTTTACACATCACCATTTTCTACTTAAAAACGGGAAGCTTTTCATGCATCTTGGCCGTTCATTCACACGACAACAGTTTTGGAGGCCTGAAAATGCAAACTTTTGAAAATGAAAATAAATTTGTATAGACTTGATATTGATATATATATATATATATATATATATATATATATATATATATATATATATATATATATATATATATATATAATTTGTTTTTATGTCACTATAATTTATGTTTGTTTCATACTTTTTTTTTCATGCATATTCTGTTCTGAATACTGTTAAATTTAAAGCATTTGTTGTGGAGTGAGGGGAACCAAAATACGTTTATATTTGTATAACATGTACTGTAATAACATTTTAATAACATACATGTGACATACATAATGCGTATAATCTGTTTTTATTCTCTCAACAATGCAAATTTTTTAAACTTGTAACTTGTTGTAACTTAAAAAGTGTAACTTGTTTTTAGAGAGAGTAAAATTGGATATTATTTTAAAAATGTGTAATTATATAAATGTATTTTAAAAATACATTAGCAACGTTGGCAGTGAATTACATTATATGCATCTGGGCCTTGAAGAAAGCAAAGTTAAATTCCAGTTGGGTTGTTTTAAAAGTGACAGAAGCTTGAATTCATGCAACAGAAGTAGCTTTTATCGCTCGTTGCTTTGACGCGTCGCACCTCGTTTGGACACGGTGTGGGAAGTGAATATGGTTTTTGTTATGTCAAGCATGCTGGGTTCTCTCATCTATCCCAGGGTCAGCATCACACATCTGCAGCGGCCAATGAAAAGCTGTAGAATTAGGCACCGATCTCCGTCACAGAAAGAATCATGTGTCAGTCGACTGCATTTGCACTTTGGTTTTGGCAAATTAATGTGACACCCCTAGAGGTTTTCACACTTTTTCTTTGGGAAAAGTTTAAGGTTGTGTGATTTGAGAGCCCACGGGAATGCAGTTATCCCGGTTGCTCGGGTTTGTGATCTTTGCTCTCATAACGTGCTAAAAATGGAAAAGGGACAAGTCAAATATGGGCCATGCAATTCTGATCAGAATCTACACACCAGTCTAGCTGTAATTGTTTCAAATTACTAGTTAGATTACAAAAATGCTAGAAATAAGCAAGAAAACAGTCATTTATTTTTAATATATATATATATATATATATATATATATATATTTATATATATATATATATATATATATTAAAATTGCCATTACCATTAAATCTCATTCTTCCATTATTACTTCCATCACAGAATTCTGCTAAATACATATTTAGAGCTATGCCGTCCACAGACCAAAAGTACCCTCATGGTACGTTCACACCGGACGCGAATAGCGCGTCAGGCGCGAGTGATTTCAATGTTAAGTCAATGCAAAGACGCGTTACGCGCGTAAAAAAATCCTGCGGCGCAAATGAGGCGTAGAGTGCAGCGGTAGATGCGAATACGCCTCATTTGCGCGTCAAGTTCGCACAAATGGCGCGAATTGAGCGTCTGGCGCGTTAAGCGTGTTACGCGCGAATGATTTATGTACTGCTTTTTGTGTATTCACGCGTTTGACGCGAATTTGTGTCTGCCGCCCGAGTTGAACTTCTTGAAAATCTGAACTTCTGCGTCAATTCGCGCCGCGTTAAACAATCGGAGCCTGCATCCTGCTGTCACGTGGTGAAGTGACGTGATAAACGGGTCACGCTTTTCAGATTATAATGTAATTTTAAATGTTTGGCCTCAATAAATTATTGTGTAATGACTAAATGCCTGTGTGAAAGAAGGAATGACATTGTTCAGATGTTAACTATGAATGTGATTACTTGCAGACATACATTTCTGAATGAGATGAAGAAAAACTCACATAATTAAAGAAGTCGTTTGACCTACGTTATAACAAATCATTAATGTATTTTAACTTATATGTTTCATATAATAGAACCGAAGTTATAGATTGTGCATTTAAACATTTCTCGTTTACCAGTGGCAAACGTCAGGAGGACTAGCCGAGGTAAGGCTGCTCTAGGGCGGGTTACATGAGCGCTGAGCGCCCGGTGATCGCCTGGATCACAACTCCGAAACGTCAGATACATTTTTTTAAATAGGCGCTATCTTTATAAATAAACCACAGATTTGAGCTTTAAACAACTTCATTCTCGACTGTACAACTCTTAAAACTACATTTCGTGACACAATAAAAGTAGTATCCCAGAAGAAGCGGATTTCGCCTCGGACGCGCGTCAATTTCGCTCCAAACACTTGCTTTTTACACGCGTCCCTTTCGCCTTTGACGCGCGAATGCATTCAAAATGTTCAAGCGTCAAACTAGACGCTATTCGCGTCCGGTGTGAACGCACAGTTAGACCAGTAAATCCTTCCTCATGTCTAAGGAGAGGTTTTTGATCTGAATACGATATAAAATGGATCTGACCTTCTGCCAATTAGGTTTCACAACTTGAGTTGCTTTATTGGCCGATCAATATGTTCGTAGTAGAAATGCTGGGCCTCATTCACGAAAGACGAGCAGAACAAATTTCAGTGACAATTTGCGAAAAAAAATAAATAAATTGTTGAATGATTCTCAACAATTCATTCATGACTGGGTCCTCTTGCCTTAATTGAAACGCACCCGTGACCTTCCTAACAGGCTTTGAACTCGCACTACATTAAAGATTAAACACACTGAGGATATCGGTAATTACATACTTGCCAGAGTGCCGTTAACTGCCACATGAAATGAATCTTTGCCGTAGTACTAATGTGATATGGTCGCGGCATGAAAGCCTTCATTATAATACTTTGACAAGCTCCTTTTTTTTCATGCAAGAAAAGTACATCCGTGCAAGAGCTGTGCTCTCAGGCAATGACAGCTACTCGAGGTTTTAAGGACTATTATCATCCATTTCGCTTTGAATTCTCCCACCAGGACATCAACATTGAGTGCCTTTCGTGCTGACCTCAGATTTTACTTTATTCTTCATTTCATCTTGAATCCCATTCCGAAGTTTGGAGAAATACATAATGGACTACATAATTCATGAACTACTAACATTATACTTTTATAGCTCTTTTTGAAGATCTTTATGAAGCTGTTTTTCATTTGTTATGCCTCTTTGGAGAATTCCCTTGCTGTTATATGCCAATATAAAACGAACTTCTTCCGTGTTTTTCTCTCTTTCCAAAGCTCTACATCCAGACCACCACGCTGACCATCTCCATGAATCTGAGCGCGTCCGTGGCTCTGGGAATGCTCTACATGCCCAAGGTCTACGTCATCATCTTCCACCCGGAGCTCAACGTGCAGAAGCGGAAGCGGAGCTTCAAGGCCGTGGTGACGGCGGCCACCATGTCCTCGCGTCTGTCGCACAAACCCAGCGACCGACCAAACGGCGAGGCCAAAACCGAACTCTGTGAAAATGTGGATCCCAACAGTAAGCAGCAAAACTTTCTATTCGCCGGACGTTGGGGAAGTTGATAATGTACATTTGCTCATGATGAATTTCAAATGTCTTTATACTAAATCTGTTGAACTCTTATTAGATGGTGCGATTTAGCATTGAAATGCTAAAAATAATTTAGTTTTAGTTTGGTTTTTGAGATTTTGGATCGCATGAGCAGATGAAAGTTATCAAGACTAAATAATGTGATTGTTCACATTATTATGCATGTTTTCTGACTTTTTGCACTTATCATGGCACTGATAAAATTGGCTGAAGTGATGACCAATTTAATTCGACCTTTTTTGAATGTAATTAATAAAATATTCATGTTAAATGGACCGTTTATATATATATATATATATATATATAGGGCTGTGAAATGATAAATTGTGATTCATCGCATCCAAAATTAAAGTTTGTGTTTACATAATAAATGTGTGTGTACTGTGTATAATTATTTTGTATATATAAATACACACACGTGCATGTATATATTTAAGAAAAAAAAATTATTTATATAAAAATATTTAAATATAATATAAATTATATATAAATCTATATACAGTATGTACATGCAAATATTTCTTAAAAATCAAGCATGTGTGTGTATTTATACACATAAAATAATTATAAACAGTACACACACATTTATTATGTAAACACAAACTTTTATTTTGAATGCGATTAATCGCGATTAATCGTTTAACAGCCCTAATATATATATATATATATATATATATATATATAAAACTAAAAATACTAATTTATAATAACTTCAATTAATAAGCCATCAACAAAACTCTAAACTGTAAAAGTTTACTCTAAAACTCTAAACTAATAATTTACAGATTCGGAGGATAATTAAAAAACTAATATATAAGAATAGCGCATATTAACAAATGATCTGTTAAGCATCATAATGTAATAATGTTTGTAAATGTTATAAATAAAAGTTAGTTATTAAAGGGTTATTTCAACTAAAAAATTTAATTATTTAATCAATCACTCACCCTCATGTCGTTCCAAACCCGTGATCTTTGAAACACAAATTAAGATGTTTTAAATTAAATCTAGAGATTTCTGTCCCTCCATTGACAGCTACGCAACTACCACTTTGACGCTTCAAAAAGTTCATAAAGAGATTGTAAAACTAATCCATATGAATTGAGTGGTTCAGTCCAAATTTTCTGAAGAGACTCGATCACTTTATATGATGGACAGATTTAATTTAGGCTTTTATTCACATATAAACATTGATCAGCGAAAATACACAGAGTGACATGAGAGTGAGTGATTATTATTATTTTTGGGGGGTGAACTAACCCTTTAATGAATTTATTATGTTATTTTACTATATGAATGTATAGAGTTAATTTATTCCTGGTATTTATAGATTTGCTGTGCAGATGTGGTCCTTATGTAAAGATCTAACAAATTAGTAGTTATCTTTTATTAAACACACGTATAAACGTGTAACCATTATCCCCAAGGTTGACCCTAAAGTTGCTTTCCCTTTAGCCACGGGGTGTAATGGCGAGCTCATGTCCCAGGGTGCAGTGCTTGCAAGATTCATTGCAGAATGTCACCATGAGCTGAAACTCTGTTGCTTTGGCCTGTTGATGTTGCAGCATGAGCTCATGTCAGGTATAATGGAATGAAGTCGTCTGCTGAGAATGACCACATTTCCTCTAATGAACACAAGATGGTGGTCCGTACACCGCAGAGAGAGAGTAATAGCGCAGGACTTGTTTGAGCCCAGAGGATTAGCATGTCGTCACTGTCAAAGGAAAGCCATGGGTCTTTGAAAAAGAAATGAAATTCCAAAAGATGAAAAGTACTTTTTGTGTTGTTTATTCGGCTTGGACTGGAATTGCAGGTCTTTGCAATCTTGCAGCTGCTTTTGGGATTCTCAAATAGCTACAGCACATAAAGAGACAAAATAATTATGGCAATTTCAAAAATGACGCCGTCAAGGTTTTTTTCTGACAGTGGCAATGCTTTCCTCGCATTATTAGATATGCCATTCTTAGTTGTGAGAAATGGCATACAAAGTCAGAAATCTCCCCATTACCTTAGCACTTTTATCTATGCTAAAACACACCCACCTTCTAACCTAGCTTGAAATTAAACTGACATTTTAAATTTCATGACTGTTTGGACCAATCAGAACCTCTGCTTTGCTTCTATTGGACCAATCAGAAACAGCTCACCAAGTACTGTTTTTTTCCCAACAGGCTAATTCTCATAATTTATCAGGTAAGACCAAATTAATCTTCTACCTTTGGTTATGACCTTGCTCACTTTTTGAACGCTGGGCGAAAGGACGGGATGGAAATAATAATCTGTCTTTTGTGGCCATTAATCACAAGTTTCACAACTTGTGATGACAATCTCATGGTGTCTCTCAGTAGAACTAGAGAGTGAAAATCATCTTTATTGTACCATGCAACGTTAGACATCAACATTTAATTTATTTCAAAATTCAGTGTCAATATGCCCTACACAATTTGAAGGGTAGCGTCGTAGTCAAGACCACCTAAGCCGAGACCAAGTCAAGATCAGTGTGTTGAGACCAAGACTTTGAGGGGTATGAGACCAAGACAAGTCCAAGACCAGTGTGTGTTGAGACGAAAACAAGGACAAGACATTGGGGGGTTGAGACCAAGACAAGATCAGTGTGTGTTGAGACCAAGACAAGACCAAGACCAGTGTGTGTTGAGACCAAGACAAGACCAAGACCAGTGTGTGTTGAGACCAAGACAAGACCAAGACCAGTGTGTGTTGAGACCAAAACAAGGACAAGACATTGGGGGGTTGAGACCAAGACAAGATCAGTGTGTGTTGAGACCAAGACAAGACCAAGACCAGTGTGTGTTGAGACCAAGACAAGACCAAGACTTGAGGGGTTGAGACCAAGACAAGACCAAGACCAGTGTGTGTTGAGACCAACACAAGACCAAGACTTGAGGGGATGAGACCAAGACAAGACCTAGACCAGTGTGTGTTGAGACCAAAACAAGACCAAGACTTTGAGGGGTTGAGACAACCCTCTTCTCTTCTGGCTCTCAACGAAGGCGGTCGCATTTTCTCTCCCTGTCCTCCCCCTTACCTTCCCTGCTTCGCTCCTCTCGTCTAGTCTTATGTCTTAACTTTGAGAGACTCTCTCCGCACTGCTCTCCAAACTAAAAAATCATGGATTTGATCAACTGGTCTCTCAACGCAATTGACACCATCTTCTCGACGAGAAGCTTGGGTTCGGGGGAACCTGACTGCCCTGCCGGAATGTTCGCAGCTGGCTACACGATGGACGTGGGAGAGGTGGCGGGTCGTGTGTCTGGCGGCTCTTTCCGTGGAGGACATTGAAGATATCTATCTATTCGGAACCATGATAACAGGTCTTTTGCTGACTGGATTAGGCATTGCCCTGGTTTACCAATAAATTAAGAAGACGGTGACAGCTGTCCAAAGCCCCACAATGCTGCCCGGCATGATTGAAGCAGTGGGCAGAGCGGTCAGCACTCAGGCTGGGACTATTATTAACCGCATTATGGATAACAACAGGTAGGTGACCCGAAATATGGATAACATCATGGAGAAGCTCACTGCTTTGCAAAAGCTGATGGACCAGAATGGACTAAGAGAGTAGTCGTGCAAAGGAATGCGGAACTCGCCCCAAGACCAAATAATCCCAATCTTATCTGCTTTCGGCCCCCCTCAACCAGCACCTGCCTCAGCCAAGGCCGCTGTTGGAACAACAACTCCCCCGGAAGAGCACTGCAGTGAGCCGCTCTTGCGTTCCTTCCCCCATTTCTCACAGACACCTGCTGATTGTTGACTCTGTTTGGGACCTAATCAAGGTTGTCTCCATGGCAACTTGCTGTGTTAACGCTACGACATCCTGCGGACTGAGGCACCGAGATTTGGATGCCAGGCGGAGCGAATCTCCAGGCCTACACATACACAAACTCTTACATATATATACAGATATGCAATCACCCCCCCACCCCGCATCCCTCGCCTTCGCCGCTTTGTACCACCAGTCTGACAGGACTGGTGGTACAAACCAGTCAAGACCAAGACTTTGAGGGGTTGAGACCTGTGTGTGTTGTGAGTAAGACCAGTGTGTGTTGAGACCAAGACCAAGTCCAGTGTGTGTGTTGAGACCAAAACAAGACCAGTGTGTGTTAAGACCAAGACAAGACCAAGTCCAAGTTACTGGCCAACAGTACTAAGGGTGCCAAGAGCTTAAACTCATCATGAAACGAAAGTTGCGATAGACTTTTCTTCCCTATTGTGATGTATATCTAAGTGAAATGGCTTCTTGAAACAATAAAAAAAGTAGGGCCCCTACTTTTTAAACGTAGCCCCTGCAAGCTCACTTTCATCTGCCTAGACTTTTGAGTGCCATGCCTACTGTACATCTTAATAATCCTCAACCGGTGCATAAAATCAAGTCCCCACCTTACATTTTTTTTCTTTTTTTTTTATAATCCCTTGCAGTCAGATATATGTCACAAAAGGGAAATCAGATGTTGTTTATTCATAGTTCAGGAGGCTTAACAGAGTTCTCATAGACATTCAACCTTAGCTGTCTCATTGCCATCTAAGAAAAACATCTAGGAAAAATGGAGACATTATTTGCCAAACCCGATGAGTTTTTCTTATCTACATGCAGCAAGCATTTTACATATTTAATGTTTCCAAGAAGAGTGTCCAAGCAAAAGCTGAACATAGTTATGAAACGGTGAACTCAACTGTCAGAGGTAATCAGAAGACACGTGGAAGATCCCAAGCTTCAAACGCAAGTCCCACTGCTCAATTCCCCTAACGCCACCGTGATGGCATGGCAGACTCCATCGCAGGTCCCAAAAGAGCCGTGAACCATCTGTGTCTGCCTTCCCTGTGCACTCACTGTTCTTTCTCTCTCCCTCTTCTGCTATATAACACACTCTGACTCTCTAAATTATTTTTATGGCTATGTATGTATATGAATGTTCTGAACCCTGAGATATATGACACCCAGAGGAATAGACCCTAAAACTATTGAGCCAAGGCAATGCTAGAGCGGAATGCCGTAATCATCGCCCTCATTCCCAACAATTTTGGTGGCACATGCAAATTCGAGTCTAGTTGATATGCGAGTTTCATCACTGAGACTGAACTGGCGCTGGACTTCACTGCAAGAACACATGACAAGTTTTGACAGCAAATAAAACGGCTGGAGTGTATGCAACTGTAAACAGTTTGCATCAAAAGCGATGTATAGATTTGCTCTGACAACAGTGATGATTCATATTTTATTCATTAATTTTCACATCGACGCAAAAACTAAACACAACCATTTGCGAGCTTTCAACAGAACATCCAATATCTTAATGATCCATACCCTTGCATAAAGAGAGAGAGTGTGTGCAGTATTACCGATTTTAATGGCCCGTATTATTATAATCTCATCCTAATAAAATAATATAAATGAACACTATAAAATTTTTCTTCCATTGTAAAGATAACCCTGTGCAAAGAGCTCAGACGCCTAAATTCTGTTCTGATAGATACTGTGAACATCACTGAAAAAGAGAACTCACGGTAATTTGTTGCGGTAAAGTGGCCAGAATTTGTTCATTTCAATGAGCCTCATTGGTAGAAAGAATTTCTTTGAAAATTGTTCATTATGTTTGTAAAAACACTCTTTCACAATTATTGCATCATGCAACAGACATTTCACGGTATCTTTCGTACATGTACGGTGGTTGTTGCATTATTCATTGTAACTGCCATGTTAACGTTCATAAAACTGTTCTTAAGAAGTTGTTGCATCATGCAACTTAACTGTCTTAATCTGTCTCATTATGGAATGTAATAGTAATTGTTCGTAAAGCCAATTGTACATAGTTTACACATCATGTGATGGTTTGTTTTAAACCATTCTTATGTAAATATGGCATTATGTAACGTAATTGTAACACTCATTTGTAGAGCTGCTCTCACGCAGTTGTTGCATTTGGGGCGTAATTGTAACATTGTTCGTAAAACTATTTGTACACATTTCTTACATTATACAATGTAATTGTCATGCTATAGTTCGTGAAACCACTGTTATACAATTGTCGCATTATGTGACTTATTTGTAACGCTATTGTTAGTACAACCATTGTACGTAATTTCTGCCGTACGTGAATTATGTTTAAGGCTGTTCTTACACAATTATTACATTATCCAACGTAATTGTTATGCTATCATTTGTAAAGTCACTGTTACGCAATTGTCGCATTATGCAACGTAATTGTAACACTATCGTTCGTACAACAATTTGTGCGTATTTTCAGCATTATGTGAAGTTATCCTGTTTAAAACCATTCTTACATAATTATTACATTATGCAACCTAATTGTTGCACTATCATTTGTAAAATCACTGTTCCTCAGTTGTCGCATTATGCAACATAATTATAACGCTATTGTTCGTACCACCATTTGTACGGAATATTTGCATTAGGCCTATGTGACTTTTACGTTTACATGACAACGATATGCTTAAAACTGAGAAGTTTTTATTTTAAAAACGCCACGCCACCGCCACAGTTTTTCCCCCAAAGCAATAGCCCTCCTGAATGACTCTTAAATCTGGAATTCATTGCACTTTATTTTTATTTAACACAACACTATCTATTCATATTAACTTATTGCTCATAGTGTCTCCGTTTGTCCTTGTATTGTGTTTGTTACACGGAGACCGTTTTCAAAAACGTGCACTTTGAAACCCGTTTCCAAACGGTTGCGTTTTCAGGCACCCAAAACGCCGTTGTCGAGTAAACGAACGGCCAAAAAAAATAGTTAAACCACATTAAATGTGGTTCAAAAGCCCACATAAAAAGTTTTACGTTTTTAGTTGAAAACGGTGTCCTGAAACAGCCCCTTAATTGTAATGCTGTCATTTGTCAAAAATGTTTGGAACAATTTTCATATTATTTAATTTACACACTTAAGTAACTGCGGCATTATTATTTGTAAAATATATTTATATGCAATTGTCACATTACGTGGCATAATTGTCACTCAATCATTCAAGAATAATAAACACTGTTACGTAATTTTGGCATTGGGACAATAAAATTCCTCAAATATTATGAAATCCAGTGTAGGCATGCGCAGTACACATAATAATAAAAAAGTAGTATACAAATGAGTAGCCTAACAGCCATTTAGACATCCAAAAACCATCCCCATTCGTCATGCCCTGGTTTACATCCATATCTGACGTTCTGTTGTCAGACACGTGTTTCCAACACTTTTCCCATCCCATGAGGAAGACTGCAGATGTGAGACAAGAGCTATTACGATGTTTTCGGTGTGCAGTGCTATAAGGGTGTACTGCAGTCGGTCAGGGGAGATGTAATGACTTCTGGATGAACTTTGTTTATGTGAAGGAATGCGCTGTAGTCTGGAGGCATCACAGCTGGTGGTGCAAATAAGGTCTTTAAAAGGGGTCACATCACCTTTAGTTTATTTTACAGGGAAATACAGTCACCTTCAGTCAACTTGATCCCATATTCTGTCTATCTCCCTATAGTGTCCATCACTCTCAAATGTAATTGTCAAATATAAGAGGCAATAGTCCAGACTGTGTGTGTGTGTGTGTGTGTGTGTGTGTGTGTGTGTGTGTGTGTGTGTGTGTGTGTGTGTGTGTGTGTGTGTGTGTGTGTGTGTGTGTGTGTGTGTGTGTGTGAGTGTGTGTGTGTGTGTGTGTGTGTGTGTGTGTGTTAGGTCACCCTTATCTGAGCTCCTATTATGTGTATTATAATATATTTATATATGTTTTTGCATATTAAGGGCACTTTCCTCAATCCACATTCATCAAGCCCACACTTCTGAATAGATGGCTCTCAGAGTGACATTTAACTCAAATACTAAAGGGGCTACTGACACTTAAAGGCCACAATGATCTCTCTACTTGGTAACCTTTACTTTTAAATATTTAGAAGTTCATTTACATGCAAAAGAGCACAACAAGCATCCGTGGATAAGCGCTGTAATTTAAGACTGGAGTCATTTCGTTACACAGAGTCTCTGCAAACACATCAGCGGCAGCTTGTGAAGGTCACGCTGTTATGACTGAAGACATTTGAGGACTTCTTACATAAGACTTATGCGATATTCATCTGCTTTTTAATTTTAGGTTGCTCTTTCATCATATAATGAACACAGTTATTTACATTTATGTGAGTTCATACTGTGGGTTAGAAATTCATCAGATCCCCTTACTGTAACTATTAAAGTATTAAGTAGCAACGCCCTAGAAGATCCCCAGAACCCTTAGTAAACCTCTCAGAATGCCCTAATAACCACCAACCGCCCAACCACCCAAACAACCACACCATAGAACATCCAAGCAACTACTCAATATCCTAGCAACCTCTCAAACCAGTTTAGCAACCACCCAGAAATACAATTGTAACTGCCTAGCAACCTCTCAGAACACCCTACAACTACCCAGAACACCCTACCAACCACTCAGAACACAGTAGCAACCACATAGCAACCTCTCTAAACACCCCACCACTTTTCAGAACACCCTAACAACCAATCGGAACACAGTAGCAACCACATAGAAACCTCTCAAAACACCCCACCACTACCCAGAACACCCTAACAATCATTCAGAAAACAGTAGCAACCACATTGCAACCTCTCAAAACACCATACAACTACACAGAACACCTTAACCACACAGAACACCTTAACAACCATTCAGAACACAGTAGCAACTACCTTGCAACCTCTCAAAACACCATTCAACTACACAGAACACCCTAACAACCACTCAGAACACGGTAGCAACCACCTAACAACCTCTCAAAACACCCCACCACTACCCAGAACACCCTAACAACCACCCAGAACACAGTAGCAACCACCTAGCAACCTTTCTAATCAAAACACCCCACCACTACCAAGAACATTCTAAAAACCACTCAGAACACAGTAGCAATCTCCTTGTAACCTCTTAAAACACTTTAGCAAACACCCAAGCACTCCACTCGGAATATACAAGCAGCCAACTAGCAACCTTTCAAAAGCCCCAAACAACCACTCAGTGCACCCTAGAAACCAACAAGCAATTTATCAAAACACCCAACAGCTACCCAGAAAACCCTAGCAACCACCCAGAACAAGAACCCACTCAAAACTTTCAAGCAAACACAAACACCCTAGCAACTGCATTGTCTTTAAGAGTCAGTTTCTAGAGTTTTTTCGTTCCATACCAAAAAAAATGTCCCTGTCAGGCCTCCTGACAAGAATCAATGAATTCCTCTCATTTTTAGTGAGAAAAAAAGGAAGAAATATCAAATGAAAAGCAATCTTTCATCTTTCTCTCCTCTCAGGTCCGGCCGCTAAGAAGAAATACGTGAGTTACAATGACCTTGTGATCTGAGGGCCTCCATCACAGGAGGAAGGTGATCGATGGCAGTTCCTGGTTTCTCTCGGCTCTTTGGCACAAAAGTAAAGCGGGAAAAAGGCTTTCGGTGTACCTCTCTTTCCATCCTTCTTTTGTCCGAGGGCCAGGACAGTGACTGTGCCCTCAGCTAAACCAACGCCAGAGGATCTCAGTTGATTTTCGACACCTTTAAGAAAAATGAAATGGCAAAACCACAACCCCCCCACCCCACCCCACCCCCCAAAAAAAGAAAAAATCAGAAAAATAAATTGACATCTGCAAAAAAAAAAACACAGTAGCAGGAATCAACGGATTGTACAACCGGAGGAAATACATTTTTGTTGTTTTGTTTTTTCTTCTGATGGAGGTGCAACAGTGGCACAACACGACTGACCTCCTGTCAGTCAACGATTGAGGTTGCACTTGCCGTGATGGACCTTCGACAAGGCGTTTGTTCTGATAATCCATCACAGACTTTATTCAGGGCGCTGATAAATTGACATGGCTTTTGGAATGCTGGGCCGAGAGGTCCTCCTCATCTTTACATGTACTTCCAAACTGCAAGTTTTTTGGGATTTTCCGTGCAAATTTGTGTGGTTCTTTCAGCATTTCCGTTTTCCTTTGCTGTCGGGATTTTTACGTTTCAGTTTTTTTTTCTTTCATTTTCCTTGCCTTTTTGGATGCACATTGTATTAAAGCCATATTCTTCTCTATGAGATCTCATTACTGGAATATTTTCTTTTTTACGGTCTTTATTTTGAGGGATACCATTTGATTTCTCCCTTTAACATGATAAATGTGACCGTATGACTCACATTTTTCTACATTCCCACCATGTTTGTAAGGGTTCGTAGACCATCGACTGTGTTGTTAGTGACTTTGAGAGATGTTGCATTGGTTTTACAGTAACTAAACCCTGGTGACCGATGGTGTTTCAGAATTCTTTTTTAAAGAAAGTGTTCACGTAGCAGTTGTCAATGCATGCTTGATATGTTTGATGTTGAAGTAAATGAAAATCTCACCACAGTTTTCTCACACTGGCCTGTTTACAGATAATTTCTAAAGCCTTTATTGATTTCTCTTTTTTCCTCAAGTACTATCTCATGAATCTCTCAGACATTCACTCACTCAAGGCAGAATATGGCTTTAATTTGTCTTGGAATTTTTAACTGCCCCAGAACTTATGGAGAAAATTGTGCAAAAGATATCAATATATATTTAAAAAAATATATGAAAAAAAAATAAAAAGCATGTATGTTTTATACTGTTTGTACTAAGTATTCATGTTGCCCTTGCTGCTTATGTGCTGATATTGTGGAAGACTTTTATGTTTGGCCACTCATGCAACTATACTGTGGTGTTGTCCAAGAATGTACCAACATGAAATAAAACCATTTGGTTATTTTTTATTACTTTATTATTATTTTTAGTAGTAGTATTATTAGTATATTAGTTTTGAATGTGCTTGCTTGAATTATGTTTGTTAAAATTGTTCCCACTTATTATGCAGAGACAACTAAAAGTAAGCTAATTTTTAGGTTGATTTATTTGCTCATAGTCACTCAGTTCCAAATACAGTTTTTTTTTTTTTAAACACCATGTGAATAATCACATTGGAACAACGGCACTATGTTTCCATTCAAAGTTGCGAATTTAACCTATGTGCAAAATTGGGATAACGCATAAAATATTTGCGAATAAAGTAGCGTTTCCATCCCATGTGTTCGAGAGAACAAAATCGTCACTTCCTGGGAAATTGGCGCAAAATATCTGTAATAAAAATGTACATAGGAATCTTTCTTCAAAAATCTCTCAGACAGCTTGATTGTGCTTTTTGAATGTATAGTTAAGATAGAATCTGTCTTTTGAATGGCTGTCAATGGAAAAATATGATTTTGTACTCAGATGTTGTAGTTACATCATCTGCCAGCAGGTGCTAAATTTGCTATGGTAACCAAAAACTCTTAAAGAGGACTTATTATGCCCTTTTACTAAGTCAAAGTGAAAGCTCAAAAAAATAATTTCACATATTTGACATTGTTGCAGCACCTCTCTTCAGAGTCTGTCAGTAACGCTCTGGGTTACGTTTCCCCTACAACAACGTAGCATATTTTCCGGACTATAAGTCGCATCAGTCAAAAAATGCGTCATGAAGAGGAAAAAAACATATATAAGTTGCTCTGGACTATAAGTCACATTTATTTAGAAATTTATTTCACAAAATCCAAGACCAAGAACAGACATTTAATCTGGAAAGGCAAGTTATTCAACTACACAATAGCACACAGAACAACAGGCTGAATTGGTGTCCGGTATGTTAACGTAACACATTAACAGTTATTCAGCTACACAACAGCATAAAGAACATATACCTGGGAGGCTGAATAGGCTAAATTAACATAAGCCAGCGAGTCCAACAAGCAAGTTACCGGTAAGCAAGTTCACCAAGCTCCCGCAATCTCATTCCACAACACTGAATTCTTCCTCGGTGTCGCTTCTGAACAACTCCGCTAACTAGAGCGCCCTCTCGCGGCTGTAGACGGTAATGTTTTCTCTTGGTTCATCTCAGTCAGTATGAATTAATTTTGATATATAAGTCGCACCTGACTATAAGTCGCAGGACCAGCCAAACAATGAAAAAAAGTGTGACTTATAGGAAAATACGGTAACTCACTGCTAAGCCACCACAGTACGATGCATCGTTGGAAAAACGAACTAGCAAGTGACCCACGTCTGTTTCCCGAAAACAAAGTAACTTTGTCGCACATCCGTCGTACGAACTACGTTGGTTGTTCAACAATTGTTAAAGATGTCATACTAATTAATCGGTTCTAGATTAAATTAATGTCAGATTATTGCTGTAAATAAGCGAACATGGCATCTGACGACTACTTCGCAATTTTTGTACTCCATTGTTTTGTTTTATTTCCAGATGTTTCATTCAATCGCGATGCAGATGGCGAATGTTAATTGGAATTATTGTTTCGGGAAAACAGAATCATGTAACTATGCTGGTAACAATGGAACTTGCGAACCATAGTTGGTTCACAATGACTTTGTTTCCGTCTCTATGAAGCACCTCCTTCCAAAGAGTGCAATGTGCTCTGATTGGTCGCTTGGACCACTGTGTTGTGATTGGTCAACCGATTTTAGTGTGTTTGGGAAATGTCACGCCCCTCACCATAACCGCGAATTTCAACACACTACTAACTAACTCAACCAGGCCTCGTCCCCTTTATTTTGTGTAGAAGAAGAAAACTCAAGACTAAAACTGAGGCGTTTCATGAAGTTCAGAGACAGTGACACTGATATAGAATAAGTATATTATTCTAGTAACTTTGCAGACCTTTGTTTTATGCTCAAACAGCAACATCACACACTAAAGAATGTTGAATTTTTTTTTAAAGCATATAGCACCCTCTATAATTTAGATTCAGTTCAGACTATTACTTGCGTAAGCCTTGTCTACCACAATCCCACAAGGGACAGTGATGGAAACACTTCTGTTTAAGTTCCAGTAGGAAAGCATCTTCTGAATTATAAAATGGGATCAAAGCTGCGTTTGATTGGCGGTGCGTTAGCGCACAAGCGTGTGCGCGGTTGACAAGCACTGCACTGTCAGCAGAAGGCGTTGTGTGCTGGAAGCTCAGGCCTGTCAGATGATGGCAGAGAAACGTCTTTCAATCACAGCTGGAGAGCGAAAGTCTAAAGTGTCTTTAATTCTGAAAGTGAGGGGTTGAAGGAAGGAAATCTGTGTGGCTTGCAAAACACATTTGCTAAACCACTGTCATGGCTCAACTGTTTGCTAACGTTTCTTTGACCTGTTTACGCCGCGCCAAATGTTGTGGCTCAGCATACTGAGGACATTGATGCATATAAGGTCATTACACATTTGATAAATAACATTCTGGTCATGAATTTCACCTTCTATGTAATCAAAATAGTTATCTTGTTAGTTGTTTACCAGAGGTAGCTATGTTAGCAGGCTTTTTGGCTAATTCTATATTATTGGAGCAGTCTAATTATGTGCTAAGCGAACAGGCTAATAAGTTGTATTTTAAGGGTACGTTTACACGACAGTGATATGCTTAAAGTTAAAGATCAGTGAAATGCTTTGAGTTTTTCTGCGTACATTCGCCACCACGGTCAAAACGATCCCCATTCACACGAATCCACGAAAATGACTAAAAACGCTGTATTCTGCTCCAGACCATTAGATGGCGATGAAACACTATAGATTGAACACGTAATACGCATGTGCATGACGTCATCGTCTTCAGAGATTCAAGTTTTTGTTGTTTACATGGAGACCGTTTTCAAAAACGTGCACTTTGACACCCGTTTTCAAAAGTTAGCATTTTCAGGCTCCCAAAGCGCTGTTGTCGTGTAAATGAACGTCCAAAAAGCATTTTTCGTTTTTAAAATGCTGGTGTAACCAGCCCCTAATCAATTAGTTGTGTGTTAAGCTATAAAGCTAATCTACTGAAGTGTGTGTGTTAACCAGTTAGTTTACAAGTTAATGCACTTGCTTATTATACTTTAATTCATACACATACAACCAGCCAATCAGATTATGAAGTCAGCTGTAAAATCTTGGTCATAATTTGGTTTAATTTTTAATGCGAATTTATCAATTTCTTCTTCAATATAATCAAAATATCATTCTCATTAGATGTTTCTATTAGGGTTTGTTTTATTAGCAGACTAATTGGCTAATGGCCATGTTATCAAGCAGATTGATCAGCTAGTGCTAAGCTAACAGGCTAAGGTGTTAGCGACATGTTAAGCTTAATTAACCATATGCTAAGCTAAAAAGTGAATCTTCTTGCTGTATTCAAAGCTAGTCGGTTCACTAGTTAGCTTACAAGCTAATTTACTTGCTTATCTTACAAACCAACTGATTAAACAGAATAACAAACATTACATTTGATCATTTATAGTTTGTGTTATTAGTATACATAATAATTCACAGAACTAATCTGTGTATACACAGAACCTGTGCAAAAAGTCAGCCAATCAGACTGGAGATGCTATTGTTCAGCCAGTTTTTGCCTTCATGTGTGTAATGCGCCTGAGAACGTGGCGGTCGGTGGACATGCTGTCTGCGACTGAGACTATTGACTTTCAGTTTGTCGACGCAAGGGAGCCATCAAACGATACCCGTAACCTCCTTCTCAAGGAACGGAAAACGAACATGATCGAAATGATTATCCTCACAAAGGTTTGGAAGTAAAACCAATGCATCTCTTCATTTCCACCCGGCATTGGGGCTTAAACTAAGCAAAATTGAGACCTAAAAAGACAGACTTGGTCACAAATTGATACGTCTCCGATCTGATGAGGTCTTTCCCTCTATCAAGCAAGGAATAGCAGGTGTCAATGGAACCCAATTTATACAATCCACGGGAATGAAAGTTATTAACCTGCTTGCCAGGGAATGTGTATTTGCGTCTTGGCCTTTCCATTTGGTAGTGGGGGGACTCGGGATATTGAGATACGACTCAGGACACATTGATCTATTTCAGCTGCATCTTAAGTAAGTATTTGACATTTCCTCTCAGGCATTGCAGGCTGCCGCGCAACATGTTTAACTCCTTCCTTCCAGAATTAGATATTCCACATTTGGTTATGAGCGGGATCCACAAAACGGAAGGAAATGTCAAGGCGACCCCCTCGGCATGAATTTTTATGATTGTCTTAATGGATAAAAGATTATTTTTTTCGTCTGTAATCCAAGGAGACAAAGATGGGCTCCACGTTCAGAAGATTCGAAATTATTCATAATGCCTGAAATCTCAACTCAAATGTAAGGGTCTTTATTACCGTAATTCATTCAGACGGCTGCACACTAACCCTTCATAGACAATGTTGGCTCACTACGATAATAAAAGCACACAGTACAGAGACCGTATCAAATTGTGAATGTGACAGCTTAGTAATTTAGTTATGAACCAATTTAAATTCAGATAAGCGCAAACAGCAGGACAGGAGGATGTGGGATATTCAGTAATACTCAGTAATGATATGTAATATTACACTAGCTGTAGTTGTTAAACAATAACGATGCCTGGAAAGCTGTCTATTTAGTATTCAGCACACTCGTGTAACCTCCAAACCAGATTTAAGTGTGGTAATTGCAGGCATCATCAATACAATACAGTAAAAATGGGTTGGAACAACACGAGGGTGTGCAAATTATGACAAGATAATATTTGGGTGAGCTGCCCTCAATGCTGATGAGGTACTGCATAACTTTCTCTATGCGTTTCAACTGAGCACTAACATTTAACTAGGAATAATTATTGGTATTTTCTGAATCTCACTTGCTCCTGAAGGCTGCCGCTTCAATGACCTACAGGAACAAAATATATAAATGAATGGCTTTATACTCGAGGAAATTAGACATGAACGTACGGCAAAGTAGTTACGCAATCACCTTGCTATACATTGACCAGTCGTAAAGCTTGCCGTTTTGAATGATGGGAAAATGCAAATTTCACCACTTATAAAAGGTGTCACATCCTAATTTACATGCCATGCATCAGATGGAAATTGCACGGGTCATTACGCTCATTCGGATCCCCGGTGGATTGCTCGATCCGCTATTAATTCACATGACTCGTTTGGAAAATCTCTCATGCAAATAACACTCCTGATTGAATCAAGTAGCACACAATAATGACATGAAAACATTACATAAGGATATATACATGTGCTTTTTTTTAAATAAGTTTTATTTAAATGAAGGTATACGCTTTCATTTGATTGAGGTCGCTGGCCAAAAAAAAGCCAAACAAGTAGTGTCATATATATGAATGAGTATGATTCATTTTGAGACTGTGTGGGGGGGGAAATCAAGAGGAAATTTAGCAGGCTAGTCAACTATTGATATGCTAATGTTGCAAGCTCATCAACTAGCACTATGCTAAGCTGTCAGGTTTGCTGTAAGATAATCAAAATAGTCATTCTAGTTATCATTTAGTAGCAGCTAGCTGTTTTAGTCGGCTAGTCAGCTATTGGTATGGTAACATTGCAAGTTCATCAACTAGCAGTGAGTTATTGTCAGGGTAGATGTAAGGTACACAAAATAGCCCTTTGTTATCCTCTTTTAGCAGTTGTAGATATTTTTGCAGGCTAATTAGCTATTCGTATATGCCAATCTAATAGATGAATCAGTTAGCAGTATGCTATGCTATCATGCTAACTGTAAGGTAGGAAAGGCTAATCAGTTAAACAAGTAGGATAATCCATCGGCTAAATTGTTTAACCAACTGTTAAAAACAAAATGATGTTTATTTTGGCCGTTTTTGCTATGTAATATGTGTCGTAATTATTACTACTTACCTAAAAGTGCACATAGCAATCTGTAAACCTTGCAGACTAGTGAATTTCTAGAATTTTAGCTAGTTAATCAGCTATTTGTATGCTAATCTTGCAGATATCAGTTAGCAGTATACTAAGCAGGGAGGCTAGCTGTAGCCTAAAGTAATCAAAATAGTATTCTCATTGTCTTTTTTCTTCTTTAGCATTGAAAGCTATTTTAGCAGGCTAATCAGCTATTTTAGCATGCAAATTAACTGTTTCAAACTGACATATTCAGTTTGAAACCTAGAGGGATTACAATCAATTGGAACCACAGATTTTAGTAATCTTAGTTTCATAACGGAGTGTCACTTTGCGTTTTTCCTCGTGAAGCACAATCCCCATTGAAACCAATGTATTCGCAGCATTCTCCCGTGTAGGTGCCCTAAATCAACTACTGTCAAGGAAGTAATTGCAAACGTCAGGTTGTTATCATATGGTCTCATTGGACCCATGATGGCAGCCATGCTATAAGATGATATGACAGTAAAGATATGTGATTTAATTGTCTGAACAAGCATTCTTCTGGGAAGGCGCTCACAGGAAAAATCATGAGTTAGACAAATGCCAAGGCGTGATATTGTAGTTTAAATGGGATTTCGATGGAAATCTCCCTTTAGGTGTGCTTCTAGTTTTCTTTTAGCTATGCTTGAGCTACAGGTATAATTTAACAGCAGCGAGGGAAGAGTCAGAAAAACCATAGGTATGTATTACTTTTCTTCATCTTTTTAACTTTCCTTGTTTAAAGATTAGAAATCCTCTTTGCTCCGCGAAGCACAACCTGTGTGCGTTATAGGCCTGACTTTAACAAATGAAATGAGGGGGGCAAAATGCCCCAGTGCTTGAAAATTCCATTAGAGGCACATGTCAGAGACGGTTACCGTTTAAAATGAGACTCTCAGTTGCCTAAAGTTTAGTGGACAGAGGGGTTTTTTGTGTTCTGCTCATGCAGGTGAAAGCGTTGTTCATCTGTCCTGGGGCAGAGGGGGCAAGCGTTCACCTTTTTTTATCTCGTCTGGGGTTGATACTTCGGGCTATAATTACCAGCTCTATTTACAGAACTGCCAGCATTTGTCATTGCACACTGAGGCAATAAAGTGCAGTTATAGAAGCACAACCAGATGTGTTTGGTTTAATGAAGGTGTCTTGGTAGCTTGGCAATTTAGAAAGTTTATGATCCTAAATGTATTTATTTATTTACTTTTCTACACGCACTGCAGGAATATTTTTCTCAGCCTAAATGCTAAAGCCATTTGTTAACTTAGGTTGTCATATGTATTTACAGATTGTTGAGCACTGAAAATTCTTCAATTCAACTTTCCCTGCGTAACCTTCTTTAAAATGTTTTTCCTGTGTTCACGGGGTATTGAAGAGATTGTCCTTTTCATTAAAGCAAGACCATTAAAGCACAACTTAGGTCTCAGGTCCAAAGCATTCTTCTTGAATTACAACCATTTAGGTTTGGATAGTGCATTTCCACATCCATTCTCAAAAAGTGGGGTGATAGTGGGGTTACTAAAGCAATAAGCCCCGCAAAGCCGTGTTTTAAAGTGGATTTAGAACAGCTAAGGGCCGTTGTTAGGCACGAGTGTCTAAAACCCCCTTAGCTGTTCTAAATCCACTGTAAAGCAAGGCTTCAAGGGGCTTGTTGCTTTTATAAAACGGTCACTCCATAAAAATATTCATTTTAATATTTATTTTATGCATAAAATAAACACCGGCAACAAAAATGTAACGTTATTAACACGTTATGTATTCCTCCGCCAAGCAATGTAGTTCCAAAGAGGTTGCTAAGCAACACATAATTTACAACGGCTTCGAACGCGGCTCAACCAATCAGAATCAAGGACTGGAACTCTCCGTTTTATAAATAACATTTAGATTTAGTATGGTCATCTAAAATTAGCGTAAATTAACAGCTAAATAACTAATAGAACATTTAAAGTGTTTACTTTTAAAGTGTAACTTTGCCGATAGTCGGTAGTATATGTATAGTAAATAAACAATGTTTAATCGTTCTCCGTGTTTCCTGGACCCAAGAAATGTAGGTTTATTTGTCAGCAAAAGTACTTTAAACAGCTAAACTACAGATTATACTTCTGCGTTTTTGTATCCCCACCTTGTGGCGATATGGAAGAAATCCATATCAGCTTTTCATTCTTTCTAATGGGCGGAAACCAATTAGGAAAGTGAATATAAAAGAGAGCAAGAAACGGAAGAGGAGGAGCAAAGAAAAACAAACTAAACGAACGTGGAGTTTATCGGAGTGGGACACACGCTACCTGAAGGCTGTCGTTGCTATTGTTTGCTGGAGTCTCTGTGCATGCGCTGACTGGGTGCGATCGCCGAAGTGACGGAGAAATTGAACTCTGCATGGTTCGTCTGCCTGGTGCTACACAAGCCAGCCTGGTTCGCCTGCCTCAGGTACTAGTGTTGATGTCCATCATCTTTTAACCTCACGCCAAGTCTCCAAACTCTTTCCCCGGCCTGGATTTGCGGCCGCTATACAGACTGCTCCACGCAGCCGACACACACCCACTCACACGCTCATTACGCACACACGCTCATTACGCACACACGCATACACCAAACACTCGTTTGGATTACTTATTTTTTCTTTGTGTGTTTTTTTATTTTATTTACATTTTCTTTTGGTTGGTATTGAACTTGAAAAACTGAGTCTGAAAAAATAACGAACTTATGGACATTATCGATCAAAGACTCTCGTGAATTTTTTTTTGTTTATTTAATTGTTTGTTTTGTTTGGGAAATCTTGAACTGCGCAACCTCCTTACTGTCTGTTTTCATTAATTTGTTGTGTCATTTGTCATGTGAGGCAAAAGAAACAAATACAAACTCTGTGTGAATTGAACTGTCTATTTTTTTTTGCAAAATATGTTTTCTTAAAATATATATTTTCTTGATCTAAAACCCTTCATTCTCTGAATGTGTCTTTACGCCTAATTCTATGTTATTGTGGGTATTGTTAGGAATTTATTTTTTTGTAACAGTGGTTTGAGCTATCTGGGAATCTAAACTTCATTACATATATTTTTTTTTTTACTTGACAAGTTTTGACTTGTCTGGCGCCCGAACAATTTAAAATTAAAATGTGCTAGTCAAATTTGATTTGGGACAGCCACCGTTACATAAGTGGCGCCCGAACAGGGACCTGAAACTTAAACAATTAAATGAACAGGGACGACCTGAAACTTAAACCCTTAAATAAACCTGGACGACTTGAAACTTAAACACTAAAATTGTGACTGGTCTTGAAACACCTGAACTTTGAATTTGAGTTTCCCTAAAAAATTACTTAAAGGGTGGTTATTGTCACTTGAAACTGTCTGTTTTTGAAATTGTGGCATATATACTGAACTGAAACCGCTTTGTTGTTTTTTTTGGAAAGGTTTTGTGGGGAAATACCTTTTTGTTTGTGAACTTTCACATTGTTAAATATAATAGTGTTACCCCTTAGTTGACTTGCAAAACTGATTGACCTAATTAATGTGAAAGCGGTGGAAACAATTATTTGTGCTATTGAAATCTAATTATTGATTTATGAAATTAAGTGAAGTTTAGTGTGAATTGGTGGGATAGACAGTTCACACTGAACTGTTAGTGTATTCTGTTATAATTTATTTTTTCAAACATTTATACATTGCTTGTTAATTTAACTTGCATTTCACTACATTTTACACTGACAATCAAACATGGCGACCCCTCCTCTCTCTCCATCCACTTTTGTGGAGATGGAACCAGCAGCACCAGACGTTGCTACCCCAGTCTGGCCTCCAGCACTCCGTCCTCCACTTTCTTCACCAGGACTCCTTCGTGCTCCTCTCCACTTCACTCCCACTCAAGCCAGCACCACTGATTTCCCAGGAACCCATGTGCGATTCGCAATTCCACCACTAGCTGGCAGTACTCCTGTTCAACCCTTCACCTGGGAACAGGCACAGAATGGCGACTCCATGCAGATGTGTACATCACCTGAGCCTTCATCTCTATCTTCAGTGGCACAGCAGGACTTGCCTGGCATCCTATCAACTCCTGGAAAAGGAATGCATCAACTCACTCAAGTTAAAGGAAACTGGGACACGTTGACACAACATATGCAAACGCATGAGAAAACCATTGGTGAACTCGCCAAAGAACTTAAAACCATGTCTGCACATCACGATAGCCTGATCTCTAACCTTGCGGATAAACTCAAGCACAACCAACAAGAACTGCTCACCCACATTTCTGAAAGTAAGAAGCATGTGAAGGAAGAGACCGATCAACTCACTAAATCACTTAAAGTGATCATTTCTGACGAACTTCACAAAGCTGAGACTACCTATGTGTCTGAAGTGAGGTTCATGATTGACCAACTTCAAGTGGAGCTTCAGCAAGACATCAAATCCTACCTGGTAACCCATCAAAGAAATCATGACCAGTTGTCTACAGAGCTCACCCAGTGCACTCAAACCACCAACACCCTGTGTGCAGTGGTAAAAAGCTTACAAACTGAACTTGAAAAAAGACTCGAAAGTCAAGAGAAACAAATGACTGATTTGCAGACAACAGTTACTGCTTCATTGCCTTTGACCACTCCAGTTTTACCTGCATCACCAGTTACTGCTCCATTGCCTCTAACCACTCCAGTTTCACCTGCATCACCCGTTACTGCTCCAATGCTTCCCGCTGTAAAGAGTGATCATCTTAAAATTACTTTTCCTACTTTTGGAAGACAGTCAGATGATGTTGACCCCTTGCTCTATCTAACCCGATGTCAGGATTTCTTGGCGTTACATCCCCTTGCTGATGCCGACATCCTTGCCACTTTCCGCACTGTCCTTTACGGTACTGCCCGGGACTGGTGGGAAGTTGCTCGATCCTCCGTAACCACGTGGGAGGAGTTTGAATCTGCTTTCCTCTCTGCTTTCCTCTCAGAGGATTATGAAGACGAGCTGGCTGAAAGGGTAAGGACAAGAACACAGGGAGAAAGGGAGAGCATTAGAGACTTTGCATTTACCTACAGAGCTCTCTGCAAGAGGTGGAAACCTACCTTGACGGACAGTGAATTGGTAAAGATGATTTTAAAAAATATGAATCCCTACCTTACAAGCCAGATACGTAGTCGAGTGAACACAGTCGATGAACTCGTGAAATTAGGCCAACAGCTCGAAAAAGACTACGAACAACAACTGCAATATGAAAAACGTGCGAGTTCTAAGCAACCCCTATCTATGCATCAAAGACCTATTTCCAACCGCCCGGCAGAGAAGCCTTCAGTGCAATGCTGGCGATGTAACGGCCATCACTCACCTGGAAGCTGTCCTCACTTTGTCTCTTCTCAGGCCCAGTCACCTCAGTCCACCAGCCAACACCCTTCCTCTAGTAGCAAGCGGACGACATTTCCAGCTTCTAAAGGTACCGGTCCACCTGGCAATCGCTCTGTGTGTGCCACCTTTCCCCACAAGTCACCAACAACTGGTAAGAAACCACCACCTACTACCATTGTTCCACAACAATTAGTGATACCCCTCTGTATTGGTACATGGAACGGAAAGGCTATTGTTGATACTGGGGCTAGCTACACCCTTCTACATGAGAATCTCTGGAAAGAGCTCACTTCACAAAGACTCCATCCATGGACCCAGGGTCCGCTCTACCTAGCCAACGGGGAAGCAGAAATTCCTTTAGGTTGGATAAACATGCCAATCACCCTACATCAAAAAGTATTCACAATACCTGCTGTGGTTCTGTCGGCCAAAGCCCTGGCCTATGCAGTTGTATTAGGACTGGACTTTATCTTCTCCAGTGGGATGCAGATCAATGTGGCGGACCAAAAGTATTCATTTCAGTCTAATCCTAAAGAGGATTATCCTTTCCAGCCAACAAATGCCAGTGTACCAGTTCTCAGCTCCCAACATTCAAAGGGAAAGATGGGAAATAAAAATCCCAACAGCCTCTCCTTACTATCTTCTGTGCCTCCTCCTCAACTTAACACAGCTCAACCACCAACCTGCCTGGATGAAAAGACATTAATTGACACTGCTATAAATGATGCCCACTTAACTCTTGAAGACAAGCAACAACTACGGCAGCTCCTCGAGTCAAACCCTCAAGTTTGTACCCTTCGTCCAGGACGTACTGAAGTTATGCAGCATCACATATATACTACCCACCAAGTACCGATAAAACAAAGACCATACCGCACATCACCTGCCAAACAAGCTGTCATAAAAGAGCAGCTGGAAGAGATGTTGACTGCCGGCATCGTAGAACCGTCACACTCAGGATGGGCCTCACCTGTCGTCTTGGTCCCTAAAAAAGACGGAAGTCTCAGGTTTTGTGTGGACTACAGGAAAGTTAATGCCATTACAGAGAATGATGCGTACCCTTTACCCAACATCACTGAGATCCTGGAGTCATTATCTGGAGCGGCCATCTTTTCCACCATTGACCTTAACAGTGGCTACTGGCAAGTAAACATGGATCAAGAAAGTAAACCAAAGACTGCTTTCACAACTTCATCAGGACTGTTCCAGTTTAATGTTATGCCGTTTGGATTAAAAAATGCCCCAGCAACCTTCCAAAGGCTAATGGAGAGTGTTCTAGGAGAATTGCGTGGAGACATTTGTTTCGTCTACATTGACGACATCATTATTTACTCCCCATCTGTAGCACAGCACTTCTTCGACCTCCAGGCTGTTCTTCACAAACTACGAATAGCTGGCCTAACCATTAATTTAAAAAAAAGCACGTTCTGCCTTCAGGAAATAACCTTTCTGGGACATGTCGTCAACGTCCAAGGCATAGCTGCAGACCCAAGTAAAGTGGAGGCTATACGGGAATACCCTGTGCCCACCAACATCAAGGAAGTCCAGCGTTTCCTGGGGTTAGCCGGGTGGTACCACCGGTTTGTACCAAACTTCTCCAGGATCGCTGAACCTATCAATGCACTGAAAAAAAAGGGATATTCATTCCTCTGGTCACAACAATGTCAGCAAGCCTTTGAACATTTAAAATGCTGTCTTACCTCTCCTCCTATTCTTGGCCATCCTGACCTTCAACTTCCTTTTACTGTCTACACGGATGCCAGTGACCTTGGTTTGGGTGCTGTGCTGACCCAGCGCAAGGAAAAAGGATTGGAACAAGTTATTGCTTATGCCAGCAGAACCCTGAACAAAGCAGAGACCAATTACTCAACCACCGAAAAAGAGTGCTTGGCTGTAATCTGGGCCCTGGAAAAATGGCAGCACTACCTAGAGCACAAACTGTTCACTGTCATCACGGATCACTCAGCGCTACAATGGGTAATGTCTTCCACAAAAACCACGAGTCGACTCATCCGGTGGGCCTTGCGACTTCAGAGATTTGATTTTATCATTGAATATCGCAAAGGAAAACTAAATATGGCACCTGATGCTCTGTCTCGGATTCGCACCAGTTGTAGCCTGTACACCAGCCAACAGGAGAATGCTGAACTTCCGATGTCTCCAGCCACAATCTGGGAGGAACAGCACAAAGACCCTGTAATTGCAAACACACTTCAAGCACTTGCAGAAAATGATTCTCCTCTAAAGGATCAATATGAGATAGTGGAGGATAAACTCTATCACAAAACTCACCTGGCGAACAATCAAGTTCATTACAGAGTGTGCATTCCTAACAGCCTTGTGTCGTCCATTCTCCACCACTACCACGCTAATCCATGGAGCGGACATGTAGGTATTTATAAGACCTACAAGCGTATCCATGATGTTGCATTCTGGCCTGGAATGTGGACTGACGTAAAACACCATGTTAAGGAGTGTGTTAAATGTCAGACACTTAAGGGAGAGAATCAGAAACCTGTGGGCAAACTGCAACAAATCACCACCAACCGTCCCAACGAGATGCTTGGAGTGGACATTATGGGGCCAATGCCACGTAGCACTCAGCAAAATGAGTACCTCTTGGTCTTTGTAGACTATTACTCCCGCTGGGTGGAATGTTTCCCCATGCGCAACGCTAACGCTCAGACTGTTGCATTACTTCTTCGGAAGGAAATTCTAACCCGGTGGGGGGTGCCGGACTTCATTCTGTCGGATAGAGGTACACAATTTGTGTCATCACTGTTCAGAGAACTCTGTCAAAAGTGGAGTATCAAACCTAAACTAACAACAGCATACCATCCACAAACAAATATGACCGAGAGGGTTAATCGTACGCTCAAAGGTATGATTTCTGCCTATGTGGACAACAATCACAGAAAATGGGACCAATACTTACCAGAACTCCGTTTTGCTATTAATTCAGCTGTCCAGGAAACGATTGGGATGACCCCTGCAGAGCTTCATTTGGGGAGGAAACTGCAAAGTCCCATGGACAAGTTGTTACATGGCAAGAATCTGACTCCAGACTGCACATCTTACGATACAGTCCACCACCTAACTGAGCTTCAGACCAAAGCCATGGAATGCTCTAAAAAAGCCCAAAAGAGACAGCTCCGGAATTATGATAAAAAAAGACGAGATGTCACATACAAGGAAAAGGATCGTGTGTGGATGAGAACCTTTCCCCAGTCTAGTGCACAACACCACTTTACTGCCAAATTTGCTCCAAAATGGAAAGGCCCTTACCGTATCATAAAGCAGGTGGGTCCATTGAACTATCGAGTAGCACTAGAGCTCACTGGCGAGGATGTTCGCATAGTGCATGTGTGCAACCTGAAACCATGTTTTCCCACGGCTGAAGAGCTGGAATGCCAGGAGAAGAAAAGGCTCCGCCAACTCTTCAATGACTCTTCTGATGAAGAGGAATTCATTGGATTTTAAATATGATTCACTTTTCCACAACCATGGGTTGTCTTCTCCAGGGAGGGAGAGTGTGGCGATATGGAAGAAATCCATATCAGCTTTTCATTCTTTCTAATGGGCGGAAACCAATTAGGAAAGTGAATATAAAAGAGAGCAAGAAACGGAAGAGGAGGAGCAAAGAAAAACAAACTAAACGAACGTGGAGTTTATCGGAGTGGGACACACGCTACCTGAAGGCTGTCGTTGCTATTGTTTGCTGGAGTCTCTGTGCATGCGCTGACTGGGTGCGATCGCCGAAGTGACGGAGAAATTGAACTCTGCATGGTTCGTCTGCCTGGTGCTACACAAGCCAGCCTGGTTCGCCTGCCTCAGGTACTAGTGTTGATGTCCATCATCTTTTAACCTCACGCCAAGTCTCCAAACTCTTTCCCCGGCCTGGATTTGCGGCCGCTATACAGACTGCTCCACGCAGCCGACACACACCCACTCACACGCTCATTACGCACACACGCTCATTACGCACACACGCATACACCAAACACTCGTTTGGATTACTTATTTTTTCTTTGTGTGTTTTTTTATTTTATTTACATTTTCTTTTGGTTGGTATTGAACTTGAAAAACTGAGTCTGAAAAAATAACGAACTTATGGACATTATCGATCAAAGACTCTCGTGAATTTTTTTTTGTTTATTTAATTGTTTGTTTTGTTTGGGAAATCTTGAACTGCGCAACCTCCTTACTGTCTGTTTTCATTAATTTGTTGTGTCATTTGTCATGTGAGGCAAAAGAAACAAATACAAACTCTGTGTGAATTGAACTGTCTATTTTTTTTTGCAAAATATGTTTTCTTAAAATATATATTTTCTTGATCTAAAACCCTTCATTCTCTGAATGTGTCTTTACGCCTAATTCTATGTTATTGTGGGTATTGTTAGGAATTTATTTTTTTGTAACAGTGGTTTGAGCTATCTGGGAATCTAAACTTCATTACATATATTTTTTTTTTTTACTTGACAAGTTTTGACTTGTCTGGCGCCCGAACAATTTAAAATTAAAATGTGCTAGTCAAATTTGATTTGGGACAGCCACCGTTACAACCTACGGACAGTCAGATCGGCAGAGAGTTATTAATAAAACAATTAAGGTCCTTACACACTGCCTGCACTCTAAAAAATGCTGGGTTGTTTCAACCCAATTTTGGGTAAAATATGGACAAACCCAGCCGTTGGGTTAAATTTTTACATTACATTTTTAACCCAACATTTGGGTTTGTCCATATTTTACCCAAAATTGGGTTGAAACAACCCAGCATTTTTTAGAGTGTGTGAAACTTTCCGGATCCGGATCAGGTTAGATTTTCTGCGTTTTTCGCCTCCGTACAAGCATTTTGAATGGTGTTTTGACATTTCAGAGCCACCGAATCACAAATACGAAAAAAACGCATGTGAAAATTTCGGACTCAGTGTGCAAGGACCTTAAAGGGTTAGTTCACCCAACAATGAAAATAATGTCATTAATGACTCACCCTCATGTCGTTCTAAGCCCGTAAGACCTCCGTTCATCTTCGGAACACAGTTTAAGATATTTTAGATTTAGTCCGAGAGATTTCTGTCCCTCCATTGAAAATGTATATACGGTATACTGTCCATGTCCAGAAAGGTAATAAAAACATCATCACAGTAGTCCATGTGACATCAGTGGGTTAGTTAGAAGTTTTTGAAGCATCGAAAATACTTTTTGGTCTAAAAATAACACAAAATAAGACTTTATTCAGCATTGTATTCTCTCCCGGGTCTGTTGTCAATCCTTCACAGTTACGCTGATGGCGTAAGACGCTGATGACGTGTTATCTGGTGCGCCCGAGCTTCATTTATAGACTGAGGGAAACGCACGCTGTAAAAGTGTCTCATCCGCGACATGCACATTTACGCACCATTAAAAAAATTATATCCACGCAAACAATGTAGAATAGCTTGAATATAGCGTGCGTCTCCCTCAGACTGTAAGCGAAGCTCGGGCGCACCAGATAACACGTCATCAGCGTCTTACGTCAGCAGCGTCACTGCGGAGTCCTGAACGCAGATTCACAACAGACCCGGGAGAGAATACAATGCTGAATAAAGTCTTATTTTGTGTTATTTTTGGACCAAAAAGTATTTTCGATGCTTCAAAAACTTCTAACTAACCCACTGATGTCACATGGACTACTTTGATGATGTTTTTATTTCCTTTCTGGACATGGACAGTATACCATATATACATTTTCAATGGAGGGACAGAAAGCTCTCGGACTAAATCTAAAATATCTTAAACTGTGTTCCGAAGATGAACGGAGGTCTTACGGGCTTAGAACGACATGAGGGTGAGACATTAATGACATTATTTTCATTTTTGGGTGAACTAACCCTTTAAGTTTATCACTGAAAATGTTATTGTACAATGTCTACTCTTTAAACAGCATTAGGTAAAAACAGAACACTGAGGCAACAGCTTTCTTACCTGAACACGACAGCATTTTGCTCGATGGTTGGCGGATTTGAGGTTTTTCAGATTGATCGTCATGGCGTTCTCTCCGTATTTACAATGTGCCGCCTTTAGCCACTGCCTACAACGCATTAGATCTGATCACTGGAAACCGAAGGTACCTGCTACTCTTTGAATTATCGCACCCATGAACAATCCAACTTTTTGTGTACCAGTATTTGACTCTGGTAAGCGGATCAATAACAGACTGGAGGGGAGTGGCCGCCACTGGACTCTAGAGCAGCGGAGACGTGTTCGACGTGTTCGAAGAGTGACGAATCACGCTTCTCTGTCTGGCAATACGATGGACGAGTCTGGGTTTGGCGGTTGCCAGGAGAACGGTACTCGCCTGACTGCATTGTGCCAAGTGTAACGTTTGGTGGAGGGGGGATTATAGTGTGGGGTTGTTTTTCAGGGGTTGGGCTTGGTCCCTTAGTTTCAGTGAAAGGAACTCTTAATGCTTCAGCACACCAAGACATTTTGGACAATTTCATGCTCCCAACTATGTGGGAACAGTTTGCGGATGGTCCCTTCCTGCTAGCACCAGTGCACAAAGCAAGGACCACAAAGACATGGATGGGCAAGTTTGGTGTGGAGGAATTTGACTGGCCTGCAAAGACTCCTGACCTCAACCCGATAGATCACCATTGGGATTAATTAGAGCGGGAGACTGCGAGCCAGTCCTTCTCGTCCAACATCAGTGCCTGACCTCACAAATGCACTTGAAGAAGAATGGTAAAAAATTCCCAATTCCCATGAACACACTCCTAAACCTTGTGGAAAGCCAGAAGAGTTGAAGCTGTTTTAGCTGCAAAGGGTGGGCCAACTCCATATTAAACCCTACGGATTACGAATGGGATGTTAAAGTTCATGTGCATGTAAAGGCAGACGTCCCAAAACTTTTGGCAATATAGTGTATTTGGCAAAAGGGAAGACTACAGCCTTTTCTGTTTTCTCTAGTCAGGTAGCACTGATTCAAAAAATTGGCGAAGTACCCCTTAAGTTTTAGCATTTTAACCAAATAAATTTATAATGCCTACATGTGTGTTTTATGTGTATAAGATATTACATTTCTAAAGAGGACTTTCTCCAAGCCATGTTATATTTTACTAGCGATTGAATTGTTAGAAGCCACGTGTCACAATCTAGGACGTCGATGGCATTTCAACACCCCAGACTGGCATTCAAGAGAGAGCGTCTTTCTTTGACCGTCTGATGACACGGAGACTGTGTGTGCAGCTGCAGCGGCAGGACTCAGGAGTGAAGAGGATTCATGCGAGCGCTGCCTCTGTCCTGGGATCTGGGGATGCAGTGATGGATGGGGTTTGTTTCAGGGAATGGCTTTCATCATGGCACAAACCAACTTCCCACACGACAAGCTCTTGGATGCACTTACCCAGCGCGCCGTAGAATCCCTCTCTAGACTTCTCTTTGCTCGTCATCTTTGCCTTTTTGTGTTGCGTAACGATGATGCATGTAGAAAACGACAGAGAAGCAGAAATAGGGTACACATTAGTGTTGTAAAGCATTAGATGTACACACACCATGTTTTTGTGGCCTACGGTTTGACGTGTTAAACTATTATCTAGCATAACATACAGTAGCATGAAAAGTAGCTTTAAAGCAACAAATGTAACAAACACCCCACACTAAAATTGTGATTTTAACCTGTTACACCTCTCACCATATATTGATTTTTAAATAATTGTATTAAAAAAATTTTTTAATTAACTTATTGTAAGTAAAAAATTGTTTAGCAAACCTTCACCCTATAACCTATTCAACTTTTTTTTCTTTTTTTTTTTTTACACCCAGAAACACAAATTGTTTCATTACTTAAAAGGTGAAACTAATATATTTTATAGACTCATTACATGCAAAGTGAGACATTTCAAGGCTTTATTTGTTATTATTTTGATGATTATGGCTTACAGGTTATGAAAACCTTTTCACAATATTCTAATTTTGAATTTGGGGTTTTCATAAGCTGTAAGCCATATCAAAATTGGGTAACACTTTAAAATACGGATCCTTCGTTAATGAATAACTACACAGGAACAAATGAGTAACACAATGTTAACAATCTAGTAACTACAGTTAACTAACAAGTAACTCTGATTAACGAATTAGTAATTAATAGCACACAGATTTAAGTGGTAGTTCACTATTAACTAATCAATAACTACTATTTTTCAATACTTCCCAGAGAAATAATGTGGGTCCCACTTTATATTAAGTGGCTTTAAGTACTATGTACTTACATCAAAAAATAAGTACAATGTACTTATTGTGTTCATGTTGTATTGTAAAACACTTTTGCTGCTATTGAGGTGTGATACGGGTAAGGTTAGGGACAGGTGTGCTGGGATGGGTAAGTTTAAGGGTGGGTTAAGGTGTAACGGAAGGGTCAACAGTGTAATTACAAATGTAATTACATACATTAATTACAGCTGTAATTACATGTAGGTATTTAAAAAATATAAGTACAATGTAAAAACATGTATGTACACAATAAGTCCATTGTATCAAATTATGAATTTCAATGTAAGTACATAGTACTTAAAGCCACTTAATATAAAGTGGGACCATAATGTGTTACTAGTGTACAAGTGTTACTACATACTTCTATAGGAATTACCAGTGGCATAGGTTTGATTTTGATATTGGTGGGGACAGGGACATCATTATATAGTTTTGATCGAAATTATTGCTAAGGATATATATCAATGTCACTGGATATTGGTAGGGACACGTCCCTAGCGTCCCTACTAAATTCTACGCCCCTGGGAATTACTAATTATTTGGATCTGTATTCTAAAGTGAAGATCATGTTAACTAACTAGTAATGACTCAAGTGTTACTACATACTTCTATAGGAATACTAAACACAAGTCATTTCAAGCGTATGAGATATTGTTTGTGAACTTATAAATACTATACTTTTAGAAAATTTCTTTTAGAAGTATGCATTAACACTTGAGCCATTACTAGTTAGTTAACATGATCTTCACTTTAGAATACGGATCCAAATAATTAATAATTCCTATAGAAGTATGCAATAACACTTGAGTCATCACTAGTTATCATGATTCCATGCTGTAGTTACTAATGAAGAGCCAACCCGAAAGGGTAGAATCATCTAATCATTCACAGGATATATATACACACACATATTTATATATATATACATATGAGCAAAGAGATATACATAAAAACACTTTTGAGAAGTAGGTTAAATAATAAAATAACTGGTATTTGGATGGCTGATGACTCAGTATGTTCCAGAACTCACCATGATGAGTCTAGTTATTCAAAGCCAGTCCAGAGGAATGCCGGAAAATCGGCCACAGAGTAAGTGTTCCAGACAAGTGCATTTATAAAAACAATTCTTAAAAATTATTTAGTTTATGAATAGTTCTCTAAAAGACAGCAGTGCATAGGCTAATTATTGACAGCTTTCCCAAATCATAAGTCTGCTACGCTATTATATATTTATAATTAGTGTACAGTATCTAGCAGTAATGTTAATCTAGTGCTAGTCATTTTTCCTGCATTAGTTACTAAGTTTTGCATGAATTGTGAATTTTTTTCATTATTTCTCTGGGAAGTATTGAAAAATAGTAGTTATTGATTAGTTATTAGTGAACTACCACTTAAATCTGTAAAAAAAATCAGTAGTTCTCTGGGAAGTATTAAAAAAATAGTAGTTATTGATTAGTTAATAGTGAACTACCACTTAAATCTGTGTGCTATTAAATACTAATTCGTTAATCAGAGTTACTTGTTAGTTAACTGTAGTTACTAGATTGTTAACATTGTGTTACTCATTTGTTCCTGTGTAGTTATTCATTAACGAAGGATCCGTATTTTAAAGTGTTACCCAGAATTGTAACAAATAAAGGCTTGACATATCCCACTTTGCATGTAATGAGTCTATATAAAATATTAGTTTGATCTTTTAAGTTGAATTACTGAAATAAATGATCTTTTTGCACAATATTCAAATTTTTCGAGTTCACCTGTAAATTGTTGTTAACTAGTTTTGCAATAGCTTGACTTTAACGACTTTAAATTTGGATTAATTTCAAAGTATTTTCCCCAATGGAAATCACCCCTTCAAATCATCGGGACATTCCCTTCTTCAGCAGTTTTGTCAGCCCCCCTCCTCAGGACTTAAAGACAACATGTCTAAGTTGGTTCTTCTCTTTTCTAAACTTGGGTCTGACCAAATGGGGAGCTTGTCATTGCAAGATTGATAGGAGCATTCAGTGCCATAGACATAGTGATCTATCTCCAGCTGCTGCCTCTGTGGTGTCCTGCCGGAGAACCGGTGGCGTCCTGCCGAACATGCTCTTATAGAGTGAGGTTAATGGGTCCGAGTAGTAGAATTCTTATCTCTTCATCCAACAAGGTCAAATTCATAGTGACCCTGAAAAAGAGGGTAAGCCGAGCAACGGTTTGTGTGAAGCTGGTTTGGTTACGCTGTCTTGACGGCTGAAAGGAAGATGTATGGAGAGATATAATGCTTAAAGATCTGGGCTAGTAACAGAAATGTTTTCAGTTGATCCATGGACAGGCGCACCGTGTCCTTGAGCAAGACAATTAACCTCAGGTTGTAGAGAACACAATTTGTTCTTGTGTAAACGGGATAGTGCAGTTTTATACGAAAGCTATTACTATATTGTGTTCTTTTTTTTTCTTTTTTTTTTGCTCTTGCATTGACCTAAAGTTTATTTGACCAGTCAGCATTCAAGATCACTGTTCATTTAATAATAAATATCAAATACTGTACTGCATGTTTCTTTAATATGAAAATTACTGTCTGTGATTGGCCATATATATATAGTCTATAGGCTACTCTTTAGGTACATAATGTATGATGTAATGACAGCCATTTTGCTACTACCAAAAAAGTGGTATAATTTTAAATGAATGATTTCAGTCACGGTAACATCAAACTTGAACATATACTGAATACAACAAAAACGAAAAACTTAAAGGTACACTCTGTAGGAATTCTCCCATCTAGCGGTGAAATTGTATTTTGCATTCAAACGAATAGTGCTCTCTAGCGCCTCGCTTTTTCAAATGCGTGTTGCAACTACGGTAGGCGTTATGTGCCAAGAAGCTATGACAATAATAGCTTCGTCGAGTTTAACTATACATGTTTTACTGTTATGCAGCCTATATAATGGATTACACAACCAAGCAATGAAAAAAAGCTTGTAATTTAGACCGTAATATTGACTTACCCGTCGAGAAGAAAGCAGGAAACTTCAGGGTCCCTTTCAAAGTCTTTCTCCTTCATTAGCTCTATCCCGTTATTTACCCCCCTTTTTTTAATTCGCCGGTCACGTTTAAATAAAATTTTGGCGACGAGGATTCCTTCTCCTGTGGCTCGGCATAAGTATGATCCTGAATAATGAAGTACCGCGCAGTGCAACCTTTCAAATTTGCCGGGGCAGTGACACGCATTACGCCTCTCTCCTTGTCCGTTTCTGTTATGTTTCACGTTATGCTGGCTCTGAACGAAAACACGTTGTGGAAACGCGTTGAGGTAGCTAGTGCTTTTTGTCCCTCTCTGCTATTATAGTTTTTCAAGATGGTGGAACGACATGGAAGCCTCCGTGGACTTACCCGTCCCATGTAAATAAAGATAAGAAATTCTTCGCGTACGAGGATAAGTCAGATCATTGGCAGAGGTCATTGTACACCACTGAGGACATATTTATGAATAAAATACTTAAACTACACAGTGTACCTTTAACGTTTACAGGACGAATGTGTTTTCTACTACATGTGGAAGTGGTTGAAAGCGGACAAGCTCAAAACGTTTAAGACCCTGTTTACACCTGTATTTAGCGTCGTCCACTTGTGATCCGATCGACCAAAACGCATCTTAATACCAGGTGTAAACAGGGCCTCAGAGCGGACCGTTTACAATGAACCGACTCACTAGAATGAATTGGCTTTCCAACATTACATGAGTTGAGCCGTTTAGATGGCGTTTGGTTGCACTTTAAAGGTGGAGTAAGCGATGTTTGAAAATTAGTCGGACCGACACACGAACAAACAATAACGAACGTGTGTAGCCAATCAGCAGTAGGGGGCGTATGATGGTGGAGGAGAGAGAGCGAACAAGAGGGAGATTTGAAGAAAGACTGCAGAAATAGAGATGAGACACATTACAAAAGAGAAAAGCTCAGAAGAAATCACTGGAAAATGGAGGGTTATGACTGGGCAAGAGCTTTAGGACCCGCGTTAATATTAGAAAAGCTTTCCAGCACTGGAGAGAGCTAGAAGGAGAGAGAGCGCTGAAGGCCTGAAAACAGATTCGGATGTTTCTTTGATTCGCTCCATACGTGAGTAACACTGGGTTTGAGTATCTTTTCACAACATCGATGCAGTTTTCTCGAACAGATGTCAACATTGTCAAAGCAATCCCCGTTTACACAGATCCATGAAAACAACTAAAAACGCTGTATTATTCATGCCAGGCCAGTAGATGGCGATGCCAGTTTGTAAAGAAACACTACGCTCCAATAGACTGAACACACACATATGCACATGATGTCACTGTTTTCACAAATGTATGTTTTTGTAGTTTACATGGAGACATAACGGTGTAGTTTTCAAAAACTTGCACTTTGAAACCCGTTTTCAAAAGTTTGCGTTTACAGGCCCCCAAAACGCCGTTGTCGTGTAAATGAATGAGCAAAACGCATCAAAGTTTTCCAAAGTTGAATCGGTGTCGTGTTAACAGCCCCTCAATTAATTTCTTTAAACCAGATGTTTAAAGCACAGCAAAAAGTAGAACACTGTCCCCACTGCTTTAAAATCACGGCATTTGCACATATTAATTTGTATGTGTTTACCTGTTCAAATATTCCCAGAGAGACATGCGTTGGCCCAGTTTGGTCCACCTACCCCACGGCATGTCCTCCCCTCTCTCGCTCGCTTTTAGGTTTTGTTCCAGAAAAATCTAGCTGACTATGTGTGTGGGTTGTGAAGATGAATTGTTTGCAGCATGCTCTTTAAATCATAAGCGTGCTCAAGCCTGTAGTTTAATCATATTTCACACTGACCCCACTTATCTCTGTCTCTTGTTGTTTAAGGGTGTCAGAGGCCATCTAACCACTCTCGGCCTGACGGGTCGAGGTCTCAGCCACGCTTTCCTTAAATATTTCAGAAACCTTTCAACAAACCAATTATAATGTGTCAAGAAGAGACCATTCAGTTTTAAATTCCGTCGATTGGGATTTTAGATTGTGAAAGCAAATCTTAAAAAAATTTAATTTATCGAATTTTGGTCTTAATTTACTGTAAAATATCCTTAAATATTGAAGTGTGTGTGTGTGTGTGTGTGTGTGTGTGTGTGTGTGTGTGTGTGTGTGTGTGTGTGTGTGTGTGTGTGTGTGTGTGTGTGTGTGTGTGTTATTATTTTAGATGGTATTAAGATAAATATTTTTTAGATATTCATATTTTATTTATATATTTATATAAATATATTTATTTCTAAACAATAGAAATTTTTTATTTATTGTATTTGTGTTTTACAGTAAAATATCCTTAAATATTTACATACATACATACATACGTACATACATACACACATTTTAAGATTTAATGATATTTTACTGTAAAACACAAATATATATATGATGATATTATTTATTATTATTATTTAGATTATATATATATATATATATATATATATATATATATATATATATATATATATATATATATATATATATATATTAATAAATATATATCTCTATTAATAAATAATAGAAATACATTTTCACTGAAAAATTGTCTTGTTTTGGAAAAAAAAATATCAAGATTTATGTAAAATATAACCAAAGTTATTTTCTAAACTAAAGTTATATCTTGTTTAAGCCTGATGATTATAATTATTATTATATATTACTGGAAAACAAGACAAAATAATTTAAGTAAAATGTTTTTTCCAGTCAAAATAAATAGTTCAGAAATATATATTTTTTATTCAAATATAATTTTAGCCTCTATAGTGATTTCCGTACTGGAAAGCATCCGTTTCAAACAATTTTCATGAATAGAAAAGAGCAGCTTGAACATTTTTCAAAACATATCTCTTTTCTTCCTTTGAACTTTTTTTTGGATTTTCTGAATAAATCATGTGGGGGTGAGCAAGCAATGACTGTTTTATCATTACCATTGTTGGTTGAACTTGTCAAGTCATCATTAGAGACCCTGAAAATGAAGAGCCTAAGAGACACACATGGAGAGGAACATAATGCACACAGAATATGAGCATATGCACTCATCCATAGGTCACTGAAGGCATTCCTTGCTAGAAATCTTCCAGAATCCATTAGCAATTTCAAAAATGACACAATTTTTCACAAGACACAATAGCAAACCATTACAGGCCTCGTTGATAGTGTTTTCAATTTGTTTTCTGTGCGCAGACTGGATACATATTGCATATTGTTGGATAAATACATTTCATACTATGAAACGGTGACTGGGAGATAAAACTGTAATGTTTCTGGCTAAATATGTTATGAGGAGAATTGTTGCAGGATTTGCTGTACTGACCCCAAACTCAAGAAACAGATATTCCTTTAACTTCAGCTACAGTATGAGACATAAAGGAAATGTTATAATAACCAAGAACAGTAATAATATCCATATTACATCAGTATAAGACAATGTTTGCTTGTTTGTGTCGATGTCGACTATATTGGAATCGACAGTAATGTTGCAACACACAAGTGTGAGTAATACTATTTTTTTAATTTTCTATCATTTTAATATGCAAATGCATTAAGCCCAATATTTTCTCTATAAATTAAACCCCCGTTTTCACAGACAAGGCCTAAGATAGTCCCACAAAATGCATGTCCTCTTTTTCTCATGGCTAGTTAACTTATGTTCACATTTCGCTCATTCATTTGTTGAGCGCCACCTCGAGGAGCCATGAAGAGACGCCGGGAGCAGGGAAGTCTATTTAGACGCCTTATTTTATTAATTAAAATATTGATCGCCAGCGTATCGATTCTCGTATCGTACAGAGCAGGACAGCGATATATCGCCCTATCGATATTTTGTCCCACCCCTAATATGAACTAAGGCCTAATCTTAGCTTAGTCTAAGCCCTGTTTCTGAAGCCTTTGGGCTCTATTTTAGCGATCTAAGTGCATGGTCTAAAGCGTAAGTGCACTTACAGTAGGTTGTGTCTGAATCCACTTTTGCGAGTTTAACGACAGGAAAAATGGTCAGCGCTCCCGGCGCATGGTCTAAAAGGGTTGCCCCTATTCTCTTAATGAGTAATGTGTGTGTTTTGGGCGTAACGTGCAATAAACCAATCAGAGTCTCATCTCCCATTCCCTTTAAAAGCCAGTTGTGCTCGCGCCATGGCGGATTCGCTGTTTACACGGCGGAATTTGCAATCGGAAAAACTGAACGCTTCTCTAGCGAGGAAAAGGATCTGCTCGTGCGCGAGGTTAAAGTGCGCAGACCATCTCTGGGACAAGCCGGATTCCACCATGTCTTTATGTACACAATAATAATATTTTACATCGTAATCCTTTTATTTTTAATATGTGGCATGTTTGTGTGCTGCTGTGTGTGTAATAAGCAAAGTGTACGTGCGTGTTGGACCCGCCTATAGGCGCACATTACTAATGCGCTCTTTAAATAACAATACAAATATTGCGCCATTGACTTTAGAGCAGGTTTCAGTTGGTCAATAGCGCAGTTTATTTCAGTTTCCTCAAAATAGCAACGTGCCACAAATGCGCCTAAACACACCTCGCTTTCAGACCCATGGGCGCACAAAGGCGCAAAGGCATTTGCTATTTAAACAATGTGGCGCAGGACGTGAAAATGATAACTGCGTCGGGCTGAAACTAGCGCCTGAAACTCATGCCTGGCGCTGCATTGCACCGGGTGTATGATAGGGCCCATAGTCTCTAACATTTAAACTAAGGTTAATAGTTATGGCTGAGATGTCATATCTGGTAGCCTGGGAAATCCCTGACGAACTTCCGGCAAATTTGAGATTTGCTCCGCAAGTCCATCTGGCCAAGAGCCCATTCAAGCCCATTCCCAATTTTTCCAAATTGAGGCACCAATCACAAACGTTGAGGAGGGCTTTACACGATGACGATCGCTCTGATTGGTTTTAGGTCTATCCAATTGCGCCCAGAGGCTTTTGAGCGACGTCCGTTGGTGACGCCCCCTTTGGAAATGGGCTGTGAATGAACCTTCCCCAGACCCACTCTCTGTTACAGTACAACTGAGAAGGGTCTGGTGTCAACCAGGCTGCATATCTGCTACTATATTATGTATTTTCGCACAGCTGGACTAATCAACATCCACTAAATTTGTTCAACCATAGAGCAAGCAGCAAATTAGGCTGAAGCGTTTCGCACATCGAGTCTATTATGCCTTTCTTCTTAACCTGGAATGATTCTCATCGTGGTAATCTAAAGCTGCGGTGAGCGCATGCAACTTGCTGAGGAGACGTGTGGGGGTTGAGGATCTGACATCCCCCACCAATCACCAGCAAGCCTTTCTCATGTGTGGGTGGGCTAATTGCACCATGGGATACGTTTAAAGACTTAATGACTATCATGCAGCGACCAAAAATACATGTCTCCCAGAAATAGTGGCTGGAATAGGCGTGGTACTGACTCTTGTTCTCAAAGACATAGAGACTGGGTGTGCATGGCAGATAGCATTGCAAAGGCTTGAATGCATAGAGAGCTGATAACAGAGCAGTGCGCTGACCATTGTGAAAGACCAAACATCTGAGAGAGCGATAAACACAGGCAACCTCCATCTGTAAAAGGCTTTTTGCTATTTCGAGGCACTTTCAAAGAACAGGGCACAACATAGTGCCTAAAACCGAGAGGCTTTTTTTTTCAGCAACGGTCCTTCAAAATTGAAACCAAATAAATGTACTTAAATGCCTATAACATGAGTGTTCACCTCAGCAGGTCAAACCAAATATGCTTTGTGGTGGACCGAAATATTAAAAAATATATATATATTTTTTTTCTTCTTCTTCTTCATCGGAATGATACAAAATTTGGTAAAGGTTTTGGCACTTGATGTGTGAACACAAAAAAAATATCATGGACATGATTCGAACAGGTTAAACGGTCCTGAAGAAAATAGTCACACTTGTGTTCCTCGCGCATCAAAAATGAATTTCACCTAGTGAAAAGTTTTGGTACTGCAGCCAAACAAAATCTTACTGAAAGCAAATTGTTTTGAGATATCAGGTTAAAATTTTGAACACAGCTTGTTTAGATTTATGGCTTTGATTGTCTCACGTGGTTTTGAAAATATATATTTCACATAAAAATTGAAAATAGTATTTTTGCACATTCTTCATAACAATAAACGTAAAATTCTGTAATTTTTTTTTCTCCGTTCACTTTTTAAAACTTATTTCACTTCTGCAATAATCTGCCGAGTGTCATCTTTGAAAAGAGATCAAACTTTAAGTTTAAGTTGGAAATTTAATTGTCAGGTATGTGCTCAAAAAGTGAACAAATGGATTATAAATACAGCGAAAATATAATTTGTTACCATAAAATCCCCTAAAAAATACAAAATACGAATAAAAAACATTATCGAACTAAAATATAGCCCATTCATTTCATTGAATAAAAAAAAAAGGGTAATTTTCGACCGACACGCAAAGAGGATTATAAAGAGGGTTATAACTACCCTAATTTGTGTAGTTTTGTAATCAATAAAACAGAGGCAAATATTTGTAGTTATTGATCAATTTAGATCTCCATAGTAAATAAAATTTAAATAAAATTTTGGTTTATGTGGTTTTACATTTATGTGGTTCTCAAATGAATCCATGAATCAGTTTGAAGAAATTATTTTGTAAGAACTGTCCAAATGAAGCGATTCACTAAAACGAATCAGACTTCACAGCACTCTAAATCACTGAATCTTTTTGGGCTTTAATACTGTGCTATTTTACACCAGGTGTTGTATTGTTGGCCGTATTTCCATAAACCGCTCTTGCCCCTTTTGAAGTGTAGAAAAGCTGAAGTCATGGATTTACTTCTCATGGAAATCTTATCTCTGCTTTATCCCCAGTGGAGTGTGCAAAGGATTTATCCCAGAGAGGTGTGTGTCTATCTACTCTGACTCAAGGGCTCAAGATAAGGCCTCGCGCCCTCTGGAGTTCCTCATAATTGAACATTTACTGTACAATAGCCTGACAGGGAGAGCCAATGTTGTACAATGGTGATGATAATAGCAGTAGTGGACACAAAATATCGCTAAATTATCTGGAAAAACCAACCTTGGCCTTCTGCTCTGGGTCTGCTCAGAGACATTAGAGAAGACATGCAGACGAGCTATTCCCGGGTGGATAAACGGCTGTTTTGTCCACTTCAACAGAAAGACAGACCGATAGTCAGCTATTTTGATTGATAGCAAGATCGAGAGATAGGTAGTCAGACAGAAAGACAGCCATGTAATAGATAGACAGACAGATATGTAGTCAGACAGAAAGACAGGTAATGGACAGACAGACAAACAGGTAATAAAAGACACAGCTAGGTAGTCAGAAATACAGACTAACAGATATGTAGACAGACAGACAGACAGACAGACAGACAGACAGACAGACAGACAGACAGACAGACAGACAGACAGACAGACAGACAGACAGACAATAAAATACACAGCTAGGTAATCAGAAATAAAGACTAACAGATATGTAGACAGACAGACCGACAGACAGACAGACAGACAGACAGACAGACAGACAGACAGACAGACAGACAGACAGACAGACAGACAGACAGACAGACAGACAGACAGACAGACAGACAGACAGACAGACAGACAGACAGACAGACAGACAGACAGACAGACAATAAAAGACACAGCTAGGTAGTCATAAATAAGTCTAACATATATGCAGACAGACAGATAGATAGATAGATAGATAGATAGATAGATAGATAGATAGATAGATAGATAGATAGATAGATAGATAGACAGACAGACAGACAGACAGACAGACAGACAGACAGACAGACAGACAGACAGACAGACAGACAGACAGACAGACAGACAGACAGACAGGTATTAAGACGGACGGAAAGAAAGAAAGAGAAATACATGTATATGCCACTTGCAAATATACACTGAGTACAGTGATACTTAACATTCTCTAAGCATAACAAAGGCAGGCTGTGAGCAAACATGTTGCTGTGTCTGTGCAGTCGCTGTTGTGTGTGTGTGTGTGTGTGTCCCCTCCCATGCTTTGCTTGTAAGCCATCAGGAAATGTCTGAAGGCGTCTGATTTAACATGCAGGTCATGGGCAGAGAGCACATCAAAGCCTGACCTGAAACAAACACACAAACCTCTGTCAACGACAGCCTACAAATGCACACCGCGTCACGTGCACAGCGAATGTAAACTCCCCAAATAACTGCATTTCTGACTGTGCCGGTCACCTAACCTCTGAGAACGACACGAGCTCTCCGCCTGTTGTTTTCACAAATGTTTTTTGATGTTTTGCCAGGAATTCCTATCCTCCATTAGGTGCTACGCTCCATTTCACTTGTTCAAAATCCTTTTCTAGAAAGCTCATTGTCATGGAACATAGCAAATAATATCTGACGGGGAGACAAAAACACTCTTCGAAAGAGAAGCCGGATGATAGTCTGCTTTATATACAGGCACGAAGTCCTGGCTTGATCACATTATTTCTGTTCTTGACACCCCAGGTGGCAGGAGGAGGGAAATGTGCGTTGAGTCGTGTGGAGCTAATGGAATGGAAAGGTGTTGTGGAGGGAACAGTGCTCGATTGTTTGCTTCCTCATTGAACAGGGGAGAGGAGACCAGGAGGAATCGATGTCCCGGCTTATTAAAACTGCCCACTTCACTTACCCCGACAACAGCAGACTCAGAGAGGGCCACTGTCCTGGAAAAGGCCCTGGATTTTACACGCCACATCACACTGCTAAAAGTCCATCAGAGCCGTCTTGAGCCCGGTGTAAAATTGTATTGGCCATGCTGTGAGGGGGTGTGAGTGTGTGTGTGTGTGTGTGTGTGTAGGGGGGGTAAAAGCAGCTGACATCTGATAGGCCTATTTTAGCATTGTAAGCTCTTTGGTGTACTGTATTCAGGGTAATGTCCATGGTGCTCTCTGGTCATTTTGGTCTTTAGCTTTCTGTCCATGGTACTGTCCAGTCCTTGTGATATTTAGGGTGCTGTCCATGGTCCTGTCTACGTGGTTTACTCTTTAGGGTGCTGTCCATGGTCCTGGCCGAATGGTTTACTCTTTAGGGTGCTGTCCATGGTCCTGACTGAATGAGTTACTCTTCAGGGAGCTGTCCATGGTCCTGACTGAATGGTTTACTCTTCAGGGTGCTGTCCATGGTCCTGCCATAAATCATAATAATGCGCCTTTAATTCTTTAAAATATGTATGGCCTAATCAGCACAAATTCAAACATAAAGCTTGCCACATCGGCAAACATAATGATTATGAATGTGTCGTGAAAAAAACTGAATGAGACTGTCTAAACATTTTTATGATTGATTGGTAATGCTTTCTGTGTTTTCGGCTGCAGAGATAAAGTCACGATGCTGACTCGTCATCTCCGCTGTAGTGGACGCGCCTATATGCACGTTTCATTCGGATTACATAATCAGAGAATATTTATTTTTCATTGGAATCTATTCATTCAAATGAAAAAATATCAACTGAGTTTCGATTCATTTATGTGAAGCTCTGAAGTTCAAGACCGACAGAAAGCACCTCAACGTTTAGTTGTTATTGTGAGTTTACAAAATTAAAAGTAGACCCTTTACAGTTTGCATTACTCTTATCTGTATGACCAAAAATGACGGAGTATTTTAAGATAAATGCAAGTGATGTGATCGCGCCAGCGCCTGTAATAATAGCGAATTGAATTTCCTGCAGGTAACGATCTGTCCATTACAGCCTGCGTGATTTCGCCAGTTTTTCTGTTTTTTTTTTTCTGCGAATAAATGACTAATACAATTTTGGTTGCCTAAGCCTCTTCTAGTTGACTACTGAATGGTTTGCTCTCCAGGGTAAACATCCCGACAGGACCATGGACAGCATCCATGGTCCTGTCGGGATGTTTGCTCTTTAGGGTGCTGTCCATGGTGCTCTCTGGCTATTGTGCTCGTTTGGGTGCTGTCCATGGTCCTGCCGGGGTGGTTTGCTCTTTATGGTGCTGTCCATGGTCCTGCCGGGGTGGTTTGCTCTTTATGGTGCTGTCCATGGTGCTACCTGGCTATTGTGCTCGTTTGGGTGCTGTCCATGGTCAAAAGGTTGATCTGCTTTAACCAAATGAGAAAAACACTACCAGATAAATGAATAACATGTATCATAAAAATACTGTATCTGATGTATCTAATTTTGCCCTATTAACGTATCCTTTATATTAAGTGGCCCTAATACCTGTGAACTTACATGGTAACTACATGTGTACATAGTATGTAACTACAGTGTAAGTACACATTGGTACATAGTATCTACAGCTGTAACATTTGCGTAACTACACATATGTAACAACCCTCAGAATGGTATGTGTAAGTACAAATGTGTAACAGGACATTGGTAACAACATTTTTTCACTTCAGTAAGTACACATGTGTAACAGGAATTATGTAACTACATTTTGTAACAACAATATGTAGCCTATTTGTTGTTCCACTTCCACATGCAGTTTTAGATACTGCAGTTACCAGTTGGAATACATGTATTTATGACTGGCAGGACTAATGTTGAATTACAACTAAAGTTTCACCTTGTGATACCAGTGTTACATGGTAACTCCTCAGGAACTGTCCACTTAATATAAAGTGTAATTGTTAAGGTAATTGTTGTGTACATCAGTGTCGTTACATGATTATTCCATAGGAACTGTCCACTTGTTGGAAATTAAATACATTTATACCCAAACTGGTAACTGCAGTATCTAAGACTGCATGTGGAATTGAAACAACAAATAGGCTACATATTGTTGTTACAAAATGTAGTTACATAATTCCTGTTACACATGTGTACTTACTAATGTGAAAAAAGTGTTGTTACCAATGTCCTGTAACACATTTGTACTTACACATACCATTAAGTGGGTTGTTACATACGTGTAGTTACACTAATAATACAGTTGTAGATACTATGTACCAATGTGTACTTACACTGTAGTTACATACTATGTACACATGTAGTTACCATGTAAGTTCACAGGTATTAGGGCCATTTAATATAAAGTGGGACCCAAGTTATTTTAAATACAAATGTTGTCCATAGAGAAATATTTTTGATAAGATATAAACCAATGAAAGAGCTCTAAGGTTATTAGTCACTATTAAATGACCTAAATATAACCTGTATTGTTATATTTACAGAAAACAATGTAAGTACATCCTTTCATACCTTTATTTTTTTGTTTGATTTTCAAATATTTTTCAAATATTTTTCTTTATTATTTTAATATTTGAAATATTGTATGGTGTGATTCATCTCTGAGCTGTTTGGTTTGTACATAACAGGCACTTGGTGTACTCAATAGTGCAGAACAAATAGATATGGTAATATTACTTAATAGAGAAAAACCTCATTTAACTGCCTTAGGTATTAGGAAAGGTTATAATGGGGAGGTGAAACATTTACATGCATGATTACATTTTAAAGGCAAATAGCCCATGTTCAGGGACATCAGAATGGGAGGATTGTTCGCTATCAGCCAGATTAAACGTTACACAGGCGATTTATAATGGTTTGGGGATGGGAATTAGGGTCACCTTGTTATTCACGTCTAGAAGAGACATTGCAGAGGTCCAAGCTCACGTCTTGTGCACAAATAGAGCCGTTAAAACAGCAATGTGATATTGGTGTGTTTATGTTACATTTGCAGTGATTTTACTCTCTGCAAATGTTGAGCTACATAAGGAAAAACTTCACTGAAGAAAGTTTAGGCCTTTAAAAATGTAACCGACACGTAATCACAAACCTGCACACTGGTGAATTTGTTTCATAACATCTTCCATTGATTGAAGGTTTGTCATAAATATCCCACATTCAATATCTAGCGTTATAGATTTCCAGGATTGACAGGCGTGAGCGTCGAGTTCCCTGCAGACTAGGACTGGGATGATGGCAAAACTCAAGGCTTCTGAATTGTTGCTCGAGTCACCGGAGCTCAGTGTCATTTAACTCCTGTCAGGATCAATCTCAAATCAGTTTCCCAAAACGCGCTCGGTCGTGGCAGGCCGTTTGACATCTGACATTTAGTATGTGATGTGTTTGCCTCTCATTTTCGCAATATATCCTCCACACTCTGCAATTCATTAGTTAAATATTGTGGTAAACACGCCTTGTCAACAAGGGTTATTTTGGAGTGTGTGTGGCTTGACAAGAGAAATTCGAGGCAACCTTCGCAGGGTTCTGGATCGGTTCAAGGGTCGAGTTTAGAGCTTAACTTAAACATCCAATACAGTTTGGTCTGTGAATTTATATGTGATTTATTTTGATATAAATGTATTATTATTATAATTATTATTACGTCATATTTAATTCCATATATTATTAATATAATATTTAACAGCATATTCAGATTATAAATATAATAATACACTTGAGATATATTTAATTAATATATTGATATATTAATGTATTTAATATATATTATTAAAGATTGTAAATTTATAATTTAAGTAGCATTATATATATATATATATATATATATATATTATATGTGTGTGTGTTACTTAAATGATTATTTTTAAATTTGTATATATATATATATATATATATATATATATATATATATATATATATATATATATATATTATATGTGTGTTACTTAAATTAAATTTTTTAAATGTTTATAATATATATATATATATATATATATATACACTCTAAAAAAATGTTTGGGTTGTTTCAACCCAATTTTGGGTAAAATATGGACAAACCCAGCCGTTGGGTTAAATTTGTACATTACATTTTTAACCCAACGTTTGGGTTTGTCCATATTTTACCCAAGATTGGGTTGAAACAACCCAGCATTTTTTAGAGTGTATGTATATATATATATATATATATATATATATATATATATATATATATATATATATATATATATATATATATATATTAGTGCTGGGCAAAGATTAATCGCGATTAATCGCATCCAAAATAAAAGTTTGTGTTTACATAATATATATGTGTGTGTGCTGTGTATAATTATTTTGTATATAAATACACACATATGCATGTATATATTTAAGAAATATTTGCATATATATAAATATATATATAATTTAAAACACATTTTTCTTAAATATATTCATGCGTGTCTGTGTATTTAAATATATAAAATAATTATACACAGCACACACACATATATATTATGTAAACACAAACTTTTATTTTGGATGCGATTAATCGCGATTAATCTTTGCCCAGCACTAATATATATATATATATATATTTACTAAATATTATTAAATAACATAAATGTTAGCTAAACTTGGAAAAACTTAAATAGAAAAAATAAATTAAGGTTAATTAAAAATTAATTAAAAAATGTCTTAAACTGAAATAAAATGAGAATAAATATAAATATTTTGTAAAAAAAAAAAAAAAAAAAAAAAAAAAAACGAATACAAATGACAAAAAAAAGCACATATCAAATCTACTGCACCTTAAACTAAAATTGAAAATGATGACTGGAAAAAATAAATACTATGATGGTATCTCAATAATACTAAAATATATGCTCTTAGGCTTATGATATAAAAACTAAACTACGCATGTCTCTAACTTTACAGGGCTGGTTCACAGAACACGTTCTTGCTGTTAAAAACACAAGATGCAGTCTGGGAATGACAAAAAAAATGGCCTAGAGATGCATTTTCCCAAGTTTTTTAGTTTTGTTAAGTTTTTTTTTTTGCCATTTCATGCGCGAAGGGAAACGGTTGAAGACGTCCGTCTACCGTGTTTACATGGAAAAAACTCTGGAAATGTGCAGTGGAGTGGAAAAATGCAGTCTGCCATACCTACAGATCAACATAACTAATGTATGTAGTTATCTTTTTTTACCATAGTGGAAACTCTTAGGCCTAATCAGATGTTTATTAGTTTTAAGACAATATCAGGCACATTTGGGGCTATTTGATGGCACATTGATGTCCTATTCCCTGGAAACCCACCTCCAGTGCCGCACATTGGCAACCCTTTATGTGCCTGGTCACTTCTGCACTCATTTAAGTCATTTTTTCTTGAATTCCATCATGTCTTGACGAGATGTGTTTTCGACACCTGAATGATGATTTTAGGGGGGACACAGATGTAATTTCCCACTGTAATTTGTTGAAACGGTGTTGGCAGAAACGGATATCTTTTCAGACAGCTTCAGACATGCATACTAATCTACTCAGACAGCTATACAAAATTAGCCGTTACACAACCCAAACACCGGTTTTAGCACACTGTTGTTTTTTTGTTTTTTTTGTTTTTTGTTTTGGAGGAACATTTCAGGTTTAATTTGAGCTCTGTCAACAGCATCTGTGTCCAGTAAAAACAAACAAAAATGGCATTTACAGTTTGAATGAAAGTCTATGGGCTGAGACAGTTCGGACTGTTAAAAGGCAAAATGCAGTGTATTGTTAAAGAACTTGGTTTGTTTGTTTGTTTGTTTGGTCTACTCAGTTCTGATTGGTCTAAAAAATGCTGGGTCGTTTCAACCCAATTTTGGGTAAAATATGGACAAACTCAAACGTTGGGTTAAAAATGTAATGTAAAAATGTAACCCAACGGCTGGGTTTGTCCATATTTTACCCAAAATTGTTTTTTGGGGGGTTTATTTTACCCAGCATTTTTTGTGATTGGTCTACTCTGCTCTGATTGGTCAGACGTCCTAGTGTGTTGTGATTGGTCTACTCTGCTCTGATTGGTCAGATGGCTCAGTCTGTTGTGATTGGTCTACTCTGCTCAGTCAGATGGCCCGGTCTGTTGTGATTGGTCTTCTCTGCTCTGATTGGTCAGATGGCCCAGTCTGTTGTGATTGGTGTACTGTGCTCTGATTGGTCAGATGGCCCAGTCTGTTGTGATTGGTCTACTGTGCTCTGATTGGTCAGATGGCCCAGTCTGTTGTGATTGGTGTACTGTGCTCTGATTGGTCAGGTGGCCCAGTCTGTTGTGATTGGTGTACTGTGCTCTGATTGGTCAGATGGCCCAGTCTGTTGTGATTGGTCTACTGTGCTCTGATTGGTCAGATTATCCAGTCTGTTGTGATTGGTCTACTCTGTTCTGATTGGTCAGATGGCCCAGCCTGTTGTGATTGGTCTACTCTGCTCTGATTGGTCAGATAGCCCAGTCTGTTGTGATTGGTCTACTCTGTTCTGATTGGTCAGACGTCCTAGTGTGTTGTGATTGGTCTACTCTGCTCTGATTGGTCAGATGGCTCAGTCTGTTGTGATTGGTCTACTCTGCTCAGTCAGATGGCCCGGTCTGTTGTGATTGGTCTACTCTGCTCTGATTGGTCAGATGGCTCAGTCTGTTGTGATTGGTCTACTCTGCTCAGTCAGATGGCCCGGTCTGTTGTGATTGGTCTACTGTGCCTCTTGGATGCGATTAATCACGATTAATGATTAATTAATGATTAACAGCCATCTGACCTGATTGGTCAGATGGCCCAGTCTGTTGTGATTGGTCTACTCTGCTCTGATTGGTCAGATGGCCCAGTCTGTTGTGTCTGCTTAGAGTGTGTGTTTCAGAAATGTACCGCCTCTTACTATAACCGGCATGTATCTGCAGTTTTGCCGTATCAGTTTGAGTCTCATAATGACAGTCAAGAGGAACTGATCAACCCGAACCACCTACACAAGCACAACTTGTGCAGGATGTTTCACAGTCTTTTCACTCTTGCACATTTAAGATGTGATGATATAACTGTCATTTATAACATCTGACCAGCATGGTTCAGAAAGCAGTCATTAGAAAAGACGAGAACACAACAAGAAGGCCGAGAAAGTTGGGTTTAGCTTCAGGGTGGAAAAAAAATAAAAACAGTGTCTCTTGGTCATGGCGAGACATTACTATAAATGACATACAAATGCCTCATTTATTCATTCATTCATACTAACTCAACTCAACCAGGCCTCGCCCCTTTATTTTGCATATGCCTTGAGCGGGAATTATTTAAATGAGGGATATTGTGACGCGTTCATTCCCAGAAGAAAACTCAAGACAAAGTGTTTTTCAGAGAGTTCAGAAACCCGTGTCACTAATATAGAGAATAACACCCGCTGGAGGGACTTTGTGCTTTGGAACTTTGCAGACATTTTTTTAAGCTTAAACATCAACATTACACACTAAATAAAGTTGCAAATGTAAAAAAAAAAAAGCATATTAGGAACCTAAAAACGAAAATTATACTTGTTACCACACACACAGGGCCCTATCATACACCGGTGCAATGCGGCACTAGGCGCTACGCAAGTATCTTTTGCTAGTTTCAGCCTGACGCAGTTATTATTTTCACGTCTTGCGCCACGTTGTTTAAATAGCTAATGAATTTGCGCCCATTTGTGCGTCCATGGGCGTGCTGGTCTGAAAACGAGGTGTGTTCAGGCGCATTGTTGGCGCGTCGCTATTCTGAGGAAACTGAAATAGACTGCGCAATATTTTTATTATTATTTAAAGAGCGCGTTAGTAATGTGCGCCTATAGGGGGGTCCACAACGCTCATAAACTTTGTCCCGTAGATGGCCTGCTTGCGCGCTTTAACCTTGAGCAGGAGCAGACCCGTTTCCTTGCAAGAGAAGCATTCAGTTCTCTTACGAGAGTACTCTCGTGTTGCGTAAGCTAGCTTACGCTACGGGAAAATCCCTTTTCTTGAGAATACTGAAGCCAAAAATGATCCTTAACTTTGTATTATTTAATACACCTATTGGGAGCCTATTGGCTGCTCTGCGGCAACTTGCTGCAACCTATCGGCAGGCTGCCCGTGACGTAAGCACCAATGAGGGCACTGGCGCCGATAGGATGCACTTTGAATTTTCATCTCTTCAGCGAAGTGTTCACTTCACATCGCTGGATCTCTGGAAGAAGCCTGTGCCGTCGAAAAGGCACTGCAGCTGGACGAGCCGTCTGCATCGCAGAGCCAAGCCAAGCCAAGCCTGCCGATAGGTTGCAGCAAGTTGCCGCAGAGCAGCCAATAGGCGCGCGAGCTGCCTCACCTAGGTCTGCTCGCTGCAGCAATATGCGTTTTAAAATAATACAAAATTAAGGATAATTTTTGGCTTCAGTATTATCGAGAAAAGGGATTTTCCGTTAGCGTAAGCTAGTTACGCAACACTCGTTCCCTCTTCTAGAGAGAACCGAGGTTACGTGAGTCACCGAGACGTTTTTCCGCTTGCAAATTCCGTCATATAAATAGCTAATCCGCCATGGCGTGAGCGCAACTGGCTTTTAAAGGGAACTGGCTTTTAACTGGCTCATTAAGAGAATAGGGACAACCCTTTTAGGCCATGCGCCGGGAGCGCCGAACATTTTTCCCGTCGTTAAACTAACAAAAGTGGATTCGGACACGACCTAAGTGCACTTGCGCTGCGCGCTTTAGACCATGCACTTAGATCATTAAAATAGGGCCCAAAGAGTCAGGGAGTGAGGTTCAAGGAGGAGCGAGAACTCGATGCAGAGAACAATGTGTTTTTATTAATGATAAAAGAAAAACAAAACAATCAAAAACGTCCCCATAGGAACACAGCAGTAGCAGGAATGGCAGGCAAGGCAGGGCGGGACACAGCAGGACAAGACTTGGACACAAGCGGTGCGTATGACGACAATCTTGCACGGGACTGCAAACACAAGGAGAATAAATAGGAGAGCAAATAAAGCAGATTTGAGTAGTGCAAATAAACCAATAATCACGTTTTAAAAAAAGGCAGGAGACAGGAGAGCACATGGCACAAACAAACATGACAAAATCAAGACCACATGGCCAGCGAACACAACCACAGTCATCCGAACACCAAAAAAACCTAAAAAAAACAACAACTCACCACGCAAACATAAATGACAATGACAAGACCGTAGGAGTGTTTGTCAGCAAACAAGAATAAACCAGACCGAAGTGACAGAACCCTGACAATCAGGCGTACTCTTGTCTGCAATGTCGCAAACAGAAAAGTGGAGTTAACTGAAAAAATACCAAATATATGCAATATTGAAACACATGCTCTGTCAAATTCAAGCATTAATTAAATGTTTAAATTAACCCGGATCATTTCTTTAAGAGCTCAGCGCGTGTCAGGTGTAGCTTTAAGAAGCTTTCCACGCGCTTCATCCCGCGTCTCACGAGAAACCAGGTCCATTGCGCTACACATAACACATTTCTAAATTCCAAGATAATGTACTTCTACTGCCAACTGCCAGCGCGCATTATTTCCAAGAGGATTTCCTGAAAGAAAAAGGGGGCATATTAGAGCTCATAACTGTACAATAGGAGTTTGCAGAATGTGTAACATGAGTAAAGTGTGCAGGAAAGTGAAGTCAGTTTCGTGGGCTTGTTGGAGGCTGAGTGGGTGTAAGAAGCACACTGTGCTATCCTGAGTGGGAGGAAATCTTATGAGGAGTGACAGAGATACAGAACAGGAACAAACACACATCTCTGTCTCGTAAAGAGGCCTTCCTTTACGGATGGGGTTGGGATAATACGCTTACATTCAAACGGGTTACGTAAATGTGCTATATATTCGCAAGGGATCGTTTATCTTAAAACTCTGATATCATTTGCTCGCCCTCGCTTCTTTCCGGAACCACATGTCGAATGCAATAGGAGAGATTTAGAAGAATGTTCGTGCTGCACTTTTCCCTACAGTGGAAATGAATGGGGATTGGCGCCAAAAGCCACTGTAAATATTGTCTTCCGAAGCCAAATGGACTGTTTTTAAGACTTAAATGTGCTTTTTTTTGGACATTTTGGACATTCTGAATAACATATTGTTGAGTTCCATGTCAGAAAGAAACTATTCTTATAAAAAAAACACCACACAATGTATTATAATGAGCATATAAACATAAAAAACTGAATGAAATGAGTTTTGTTTTTATCTACTTTGGGATCGTTTTAGTATATTCCGTTTTAGTAGGGCTGAGGGGAATTTTTTTTTTTTTTCAGTGTGTACAAAAAGCAAATCATTTTATGATTATCTGGACTTTAGATAAAAAAGGAGATGGAAATAAAGAATAAAAGAAAAAACTGAAATGCTGGACTCACCTTTCTATTAAAAGCATCCAGAGTTGCACCTATTTGTTCTGGTTTAGTTGTCATGGAAACTGCAGCTTTTCAGATAAGCATATTGTGTAAATGGAAGAGAGCAGCAGCAAAGTTTAGCTATTTATGACCTTTATGTATTTATGAATTTGAGATTTCAGTCGCTGTGGAACTATGTGTTGTAAGCATTCCCGAGGTGTGCAAACACACACACACACACACACACACATGCATGCACACACAAACACACACGGACCTGCCTCTGTAGAGAGGCAAAAGTTTCCAGATTTATCAGTTTGTTCTGTTCCCTATTATATACTATGGATGGATTGATGGGTATTCATATGTATTTGTTCATTAGATAGACACATTTTCCGATGATGGTTAGATATTCAAATATTTTATGGATGGATGGATGGATGGAAAAAGGATGGATGAATGGATGGATGGAAAAAGGAAAGAAGGATGGATGGATGGATGGATGGATGGATGGATGGATGGATGGATGGATGGATGGATGGATGGATTGTTGGGTGGATAATCAGATGGATGGATGGATGCACGGATTTATGGAAGGATGGAATTAATGATAATATATATATTATAGATGGATAGATGGATGGAAATTATGATGGATGGATGGATGGATTGAGGATGGATGGATGGATGGGTGGATGGAAGGATTGAGGATGGATGGATGGATTGAGGATGGATGTAAGGAAGGAAGGATTGAGGATGGATGTAAGGAAGGAAAGATGGATGGATGGATTGAGGATGGATGGATGGATTGGGGATGGATGGATGGATGGGGGATGGAAGGAAGGAAGGATTGAGGATGGATGGATGGATTGGGGATGGATGGATGGATGGGGGATGTAAGGAAGGAAGGATGGATGGATGGATTGAGGATGGATGGATGGATGGGGGATGGAAGGAAGGATTGAGGATGGATGGATGGATTGAGGATGGATGGATGGATGGATGGATGGATGGATGGGGGAAGGAAGGAAGGATTGAGGATGGATGGATGGATTGGGGATGGATGGATGGATGGATGGGGGATGGGGGATGGAAGGAAGGATTGAGGATGGATGGATGGAAGGAGTGTATATATTTGTGTGTGTGCGTGTGCGTATGTGTGCGTGCGTGTGTGTGTGTGTGTCTGTGTGCGTGTGTGTGTACTCCTGCTCCTCTACAGAAGTCAGTGTGATGTGAAGTGTGTTCTCAGTCTTGCAGGAGTAAAGCATTCATCAGCTGTAGGTGTGGGAGACTCGGCGACACTGTGTTTATACATCTCAAAGAGCCGATCGCTCTCCTGAAACAGTGATGTATGGCTCGCCGGAGGAGAAGGATGATGTGTGCTCCCACGGGATGAAGGAACGCCAGGGAACCTGGATCCAAGTCCAGCACAATAATTCCAGCGGCGTCTGAGCTTTTATCATCACACACTGACGACACGAGCCTGAGACCCTGAGAGGATGAAGACCCGTGAACATCTCGCCACACGCGTTGTGTTCCGGACAGACACTCAAATATAAAAGAGTTTCAGGACACAGCATGTTTCAAATCGACATCCATAACATGGAATAACAACATCACGTGAGATTTACATGTGAGGTTTCTTCTCAACTGTAAACATCATCTAGCAGTTTATGAGTGTAATCACATAATGATCACAGGTGAGAGAGAGAGAGAGAGAGAGAGAGAGAGAGAGAGAGAGAGAGAGAGAGAGAGAGATTTACCATAAGCACATTCTATTTTACTTTCTATTTTAAACCGTTTCAAGGCTAAAATGCAGCAGAGAAACTGCGATCTGTTTTATGAGAGCTCAACAATAATAATTTCTTTCTGCTGAGTTTATATTTTATCTGCCCTGCAAATATTTTCACTGACCCCACCACTAAAAATAATACAATTTATTTTTAGCAGTATATCTGTGTCTGAAAGAATGGTATATTTGTGTATTTATGTGACTGTAAAATAATTGTGTATATAAGATATTAAATATATACATTATATGTATATTCATATAATCATGTAAATATCAGAGTTATTATTGTTAACTAAAACTATTAAAAATGTTTGTGTTTTTTGAAAACAAGCTGGTGTCAAATAAAAATAAATATTAATTTGATTAAATATTAAAAATGAGAAATGAAACGGAAAAAGTTTAGGTTGATTCACAACGATTATTAACTGGTAATAAATAAACACTAAAATTGAAATATAAACATAAATAGGCCGTTAAAAAAAAAAATAATAATAATAAAATGACAAAAGCACACAATCTAGTAACTAAAAATTGAACAACATTTTAAAATTAATCGTAAAACTATAAATATAAAAAATAAAAGGTTTTGGAAATATTAATACCACTATAAAACTAAAATAGGATAAATATATAAAATGTTAAATATATACATATGCATATTGTTTTGATGAAAATTTTACATCATATTTTATATTTTTATAATATATTAAATATAATATATATATATATATATATATATATATATATATATATATATATATATATATATATATAGAGAGAGAGAGAGAGAGAGAGAGAGAGAGAATATAATTTTTTCAATAAACATGTTTTCATCAAATGACCCATAATACTCTAAACAAATAAAACTAATTTACTTACTTTACCCACTTGTGTCAGTTAAATATCCTTTGCTCTCTGTGAAGTGTTGGAGGCCGCATCCGCAGTGTGTTAGCGTTAATTACATGTGAGCTACAGAGCATTAGTCACGGAGGTCACTGCACGACAATAGTTAAGGTATAGACGAGTAAACCTGCCCTATCACACACAGAGACAGCAAGACAGTGCTCGGATCAAAAACACACAACTAATTGCAACCGTGAAGCCGCGTCCAACAGAGTGACGGCGATGCCGCTGGAATACGAATGCGGACGGGCCTTTGGAGAGCCCTCCACGCTTATAGAGCAAAGACAGCTATTCCTCTCGGGCGTGCGGATCTCTTTCTTGATGGATTTCAGGTTCCGACCATTGAGATTGAAATCTATTCCCTGTCTCGGTGTTTGTCAACATGCAATCTGCCAGATTCGCCACGGAGGTGCGCCTGCCTCTCCAGGTCTGGTCAAATGAGGGATCATTACCTCTTAACTCCGTCAAGTGCCGCGGTCGCAGATGGAACGTGAGATTGAAATCTGGAGAGAATACAGACAGTCGCGATTGAGGGGATTGTGTCGATGATGGCAATTTCTCTGCAAATTGGTTTGTGGTGCACTCCGGCGCATTCGCTCGATGGTTTGCAGATATGGTCGACAAACATGCAACGGATCAATAATTGACCTGGAGATTTTTCACAGAGTTCCTCGAAACTGCTGATACGGGGGCATCATGGCCGATTACAGCGTGTCCTGGGAACATAACAGACTATTAGCAGTGTTTCGGACTGTAAATAAAAATATCGAAAAACATCCGATTAGTCACGGTCTGAAAATTCAGGTCCTATGGGTTGAGTCATGAGGTTTAATCAGGTCTTTACTGGTGAGAAGAGGGGTTTTCTCAAACTGAGCACAGTTTTAGTGGATTGTGAGAATAATAATAAAGACTTTGATCATTTGATCATTTTTGATCATTATTGTACAATTATGATGGATGGATGGATGGATATAAATTTTAATGGATGGATGGATGGATGGATGGATGGATGGATGGATGGATAGATAGATATAGAAAGGAAGGAAGGAAGTGTGTGTGTGTGTGTGTGTGTGTGTGTGTGTGTGTGTGTGTGTGTGTGTGTGTGTGTGTGTGTGTGGGTGGGTGGGTGGATGGATGGAAGGAATTTAAATGAATAGACAGATGGATGGATGGATTGATTATATAAAGATATTTAGATGGGTGGATGGATGGATGGATGGATGGATGATGGAAATACATTTAAATGGATGGATAGATAGATAGTGGGAAGGAAGAAAGGATGGATGTGTGTGTGTGTGTGTGTGTGTGTGTGTGTGTGTGTGTGTGTGTGTGTGTGTGTGTGTGTGTGTGTGTGTGTGTGTGTGTGTGGATGGATGGATGGAAAGGAGTTTGAATGAATGGACAGATGGATGGATGATGTATGTATGGATGTATGGATGTATGGATGGATGGATGATGGATGGATGGATGGATGGATGGATGGATGGATGGATGGATGGATGGATGGATGGATGGATGGATGGATGGATGTATGTATGGATGGATGATGTATGTATGTATGGATGGATGGATGATGGATGTATGTATGGATAGATATTAAGAGGGATATGGATAGATCTGTCAACCCATTTAAATTAATTTGCATAGCCTTTATATGTAAATAATATTTATTTAAAAATAAATATACAATAAAAATAAAGAGTAAAAATGTTTTTCATAATTCCTTATTGTTGGATTAATACTATACTTTACATTCATGTGATTATGAATTAAACTGTAAGTTTTATTAGTAGTAGTAGTATTCCAGAAAGGATGATGCTAATATTTTAAGATGATTTATGAGAGGTGTCTTCTTCCGCTGCTTCTGAAGTGCCCTGAAATGATCATATCACTGTTTTAATTTTCTAAACGGAAAAGCGTTTCTCGCGTCCAGGAACTGTGATCACTCGAGTGGCAAATCATTTGAAATTTACAAAACGGCCAGTAAGCAAAGCTTTTTATGATTAACTTGGAAAGTACACTGAAATATTAAGCATATTTTTACCACCCCATTAAGCATAAATCTCATTTAATCTTTAGTGAGGTTTATATTGGATGTGTAAATATTGTACTGGAAAAGAAGACAAAATAAACATGAGTTGTGTCATACATCTATATATTTGAGGAATAAACATTAAATGCTTTAAGAACGTGTTGGGATTTGTGAAAGGGACTCACATTAGTGTTGAACGCATCAAACACTTTGCCGTAAGGCTCTAAAAGCCCATGTGACCCTAAAAGTGACATAAACATGACAACAAACACCTTTTGTTCATTTCTGAGTCACATTCTTGTCTATTTCTTCTTCAGTGTTTCATTTTTCAAGGGCTCATCATTTGATAAAAGTCCTATTTCCCCTCAAAGTGCAGTGAGTGCACATTTCATGATGCTGTGAGCCAAAATAAGTGCTAAAAATTATTGACGAGCCATGCAGCTGTGCGAAATGATGACTTCTGGAAGCTTTTGGTGTGTGGTTACTGCCGAACACAGGGCCAGGTGGACTGGATCGTAATTCCTGTCAGGGCTCACAACTGCTGGGGCGTTAGAAACAGATTGATATTTTCACGCGCGTCACGAAGTCTCAGAGGACTTTACAGTGGTGTGGAGAACGACGCTCTTGTCCTGGGTCTGCGTCGTGTCTAATGGGGAGGTATTCACTGGGGATGTGCACGTGGACTGCAGCAAAAGCCTTGTCAAAGTTCTTCTTTTACGGTTGTTTTTCTAGACACAGACTCTAACAATAAAACGGTAACTTTAAAATAAAACCCATAACTAGTTTACCTTGTACAAAATACACAAGAACTCTGGAGAACATGCTTTGTGAATTCGATTTTGCTACTGTACATTTTAAGAATGTGTCAAATGAAGCCAACACTGTGAATGTTGTAAGAAATATTATGATTGTATGTATTTTACGAAAGAATGCATGTACAATTACTGTAAAAATATTGTAAAATCCCATTATAATAATTGAAAAGCATGAAATGTTATAACTTTTCATATTGTTTTTTAGTGGCATTTTCAGTTGTTATTATGTATATTGTATATATTATATATACTGTTATTATTTTTTTGTATTTTACAGTAAAGTTTACAGTAAACCAATCGTTTAATGCAAATGTGGCAACTTGTGAAAATAGTCAAATTTACAGTAAATTCACTAAACTGCCAAACTAAAAAATTAACAAAACACTCACATGCATACAAATAATACATAGAAAGTTTTTTAGGACAGTCAACTTGGATGTTTAAGTAATTTAAACTTAAATGAAATAAAACCGACTTTAACTAAATTAAGCAATTTTCAACATTTTTAAAGCGATGTAAAAATATGTTATCATAATGTTTTGATCATATTATTTTTACAGAGTAATAACAAAAATAAGAATAAACTACATAAGAATATACTATGTAAATAGTATAACATAAAAAAATCTATTTTTACTGTAAACTACAAGTTACCGTAATTCATTCATTTTGCTCACAAGAAGTATTATTTTACAATAAAATTAGTCTTAATGCAATCTAATATAATTAAAATATTTACAGTTTTAAAAAAAATTACAAAAAATGATTTGCATTCGAATTATGTGTAGAGTGACCACTGAAATGTAATTTGTATTGCGTTCATAACCACAGAAAACTATCAATTTGAAGTTGAAAACTCAAAATTTTGTGAACATTTATAAGAGCACAATCAAATCAAGTTGCCACTGCATTCTGTTCCCTCATCCGTACAGGCCGTGCAAAGGCATACATCAGATTTTGAGGTCAAGGACATTATTTCTTTCTTTCATTTTTTTTTACTCCTGCACAATGTGTACTCAGCTTCTAAATCTAAAAAGGAATGACCTTTATCCTGTTCCTCTGGAGATGTTGCTCTCTGTTGTAAAGGAGACCGCCATGCTTCTGAAACAAAATGATGTTTCTTTTCCCTCAGAATTATCAGTGTTAAGATGGAGAAGTTAATGTATCAGTCAAGATTACAGAGGAACTATAGAAAAAGAAAAGAACGCAAATCAAATAGCAAACAAATCAAAAACCCCCAATAATGCTGTTTCGCAGTTGTTGTGAGGCAATCAGAGAAGAGAATACAATGTTCTCCTCACCAGCCAGATCACAGCGTGACCATTTATTCTCAAAGCTGGTGTAATTTCATATCCAGCTTTTTATGTAGACTTTCCATTGTATATATGAGTCTTTGGAGAGATATAAATCTTTTTGAATTATGTTCCTCTAATAAAATACAATTGCCTTTTTTTGTGTGGCTCTTTGCAGGTTTAATGTCCATGACGTTCTTTTAAAGCACTGACAGAGAAACACCTGCGGCGCCCATGATTACAGGCACAAATCGCATATTTTTTGACAAAATAATTGTAAATTAGCATTAACCTATTATGAACAGGATTTTGTTTTATCTCTCTCATAATTCCATAACACGGTACATAATACAATTATTTAATTACTAGTTCTAAAGTAACGTTTTAGATTTAGTAACGGAGGCTTACAACGGAAGGAAGTAGTTTTAACACTTAATTCTTTCATACAAAAGTTCTTATGGAGAATTAACAGGTGTTTAGATGTTGATGTTTCATTGAAAATAATACAATGTGAAGTCACCATTATGACGATCAGTGTTTGCTTTAGTTGGACTCTTAACCATTTATTCTTTAACACCAAAAAACATAATTTGGAAAGTACCAGACACATAATTTTTAGCTGTGTCACTATGCATAAAAATAATATTTCAGCTGTGTCAACATTATGCATTCAACCCTCTTACCACATCATTTTTCCTGTTAAAACATTTCTAAATATATAGTAACACCTGAAAAGCAACATAATTTGGACATGGTAGAAAGGCAGAAAGTACAAGGTACAATTAAAGTAAAAAGTACAAAGTAAATGTAATTCATCTCATTCTATGTTCTTATTTTTAGATTAATTGTAGTTTTGACTGTTTTCATCCTGCTCACCTTGTTAAGAAAAAGTGATCCAACAAATAATTTAGTTCAATTTAGGGGTCAAATAAGTTTTGAGGGAACTCTCGCTGCTTCGAGAATCGACACATTGGGGAACGCCTTCAGCGTGACGCGTCTGAAGACTGTATGAAGACTGTAAACTAGTCCAATCTCGATTGGTGTTGCGTTTTTACGTCACTCGGTACGCCGCATGTGAATGTGTGACTGTTTGTCTTATTTGGTGTTGTCTGTCAAAAGAAAAAATGGCGAATAAAGAGAAGCAATTCAGACAGTGTGTGTCCCCTTGCCCTCGTTATTTGAGCACGGGTGACACACACTTGCTCTGTGTTGTTTGTCTGGGAGTGGATCATACACGGGCAGTGCTCGAGTCTGAGCAAACTGTGATCCTAGGACGCAGTGACTGCGATTGGCCAGCAGAGAAGCAGGAAGTAATGAGAAAGAGCAAGTTAGATGAACGCTTTCTGCAAGCCCGGTCACAGCCTTCGGGCCGGAGCCTCCCATTTTTTCGGATCTCCACACAGAGGTGTCGAGATCATGGAATAAGCCCTTCTCGTCCCGTCTGTCGAGCCCCAATATTCATATTTATTTATCCATCGTGGGATTGAAAGAGAAGGGCTATGGGATGATGCCGCGGGTCAAAGAGACATTAGCATCATATCTCTCGCCCGACACTGCATCATCCCTGAGAGCTGCTAGTAGTGTATTTAGACACCTGGAAAGGTCTTCAAAATATATCTCAGCGGGAACTGCGCACAGTGGAAAAGAGCAGGTTCCTCTTCAAGAAAGGGAATCCGGGTTCTACAGCTGGTACTTCATAGTTCCCGTAAAGGATGGGGGGTTACGTCCTATAATAGATCTCAGGGTGTTGAATCGGTCTCTGAGGAGGTTCAGATTCGAAATGCTAACCATACCTATTACCGTGAGTCTGATCAGGTCCGAGGACTGGTTTGTCACGATAGATCTAAAATACGTATATTTCGACATATCCATCCTTCCCTATCACAGGAAGTTTCTGAGGTTCGCTTTTGGGGGGAAAGCGTATCAATACCGAGTTCTTCCATTCGGCCTAGCATTTTCACCTCGCAGCTTCATGGATGCTGCTCTAGCTCCACTGAGACTTCAGGGCATTCGTATTCTCAATTACATCGATGACTGGCTCATTCTGGCACAGTCAGGGGAGATGGCAGTTCAACATCGGGATGTTGTTCTGAGCAATCTGAGGTGCTTGGGGTTGACACTCAATATCAAGAAAAGTTCACTTATTCCTCTTCAGAGAATGACATTCCAGGGGGTAGTATGGGATTCAGTTACGATGCGGGCACAGTTGTCTCCTGATCGTATAAACACCATCTTGACCACAGTCACGAGTATCAATCTAGGCCAGGCCATCACTGTCAAACATTTTCAATGGGTTTTGGGCCTTCTGGCAGCAGCGTCCAACGTAATACCTTTTGGCCTGCTGTATATGAGGGCCCTGCAGTGGTGGCTCAGGACCAGAGGGTTTTCCCCGAGGGGAACTTAACAAGCCAACATTTGGTCCCATGCCCTATGGCCAGCTTTATTTAAATGATACATTCTACCAGCTCACATCAGAAATGCTCCAGTTAATGCTAATTTATGCTCATTGCTAGAAAAATAACAGTGTTTAGAGTGTTTAGAAAAATGTATTAAAATACCTCCTTCTTATTGTCAATGTGTGTCCTACAAAAACTATCCTAGTTTTCTATCGTAAATGGAAAACTTGTCAAAATCCTTTCTTAACATAATTTTCCTCCATAAACAGACTTAATTTTAGCAATTTGTTAATATATGTGACTGAAAGCATGTTATTTGTTTTGATTTGTTTTCATAAATGAAAGTATTTTCTCCACAATTATCCTGAAACTGTCACATCAAAGTGACACGTGGATGACACCATCTGCAGTATGAATGGATGACGGTTTGGGTGAAAACCAGGCTTTGGTTACACAACCTCAGAAAGTGTTCTGAGATGTTCTGCCATAACTAATTTTCTATTCAGACTCTTCATGCTCAACCACATTATGCTGCATTCATTCACTTTCTAAATCGGAGTATCTATAAATAGACTGTAAACCTTTGAGCTGAGCGTTTACTCCTGCAAACATTGCTAGAAATGTGAGGGATTTAAATGAAACGTTTAAAGGATTAGTTTGGCAAAAAATTGAAATTTTATCATTATTTACTCTCCCACAAGTCATTCCAAACTCTTAGACCTTCTTTAATTTGTTGATCATAAAATATTTTAAAGAATCTCCAGGCAGGTGTTTTTTTAATCTTTCATGACTATACACTGTAAAAAAATGTATCAATAAGTCATGACAACATATGTTTTTACATTACTTTAACTCGTGAGTATAAGGTACGCAATTGACCGTTCGCAAAGACCCGCCCTCCTTGGTTACTGTCGCTATGCCCGACAAGCTACGCCACTCTCACACACACCATGTTCTCACGCAGTGAAAAATACATTGCGGAGCAGAGAGGACACTGACAACACGCTGACAGTACAGGACAGACCAGCTTACTTTTCGGCTACTTTTGATATTAAACGTATTAAACAAAGTCTCACCTTTCAAATTTGGTCATTTTTTTTTAAAGAAATGTAAACAATAAATACCGTTTTGTGGCTCTTTAATGTGTCTGCCAGATCGCTGTAGAGCATCAGTTAAAGCTGCTCGTGAACCGATCATCTTTTCCTTCTAGTTCATTTATAGCACAGGTGTCAAACTCAGTTCCTGGAGGGCCACAGCCCTACAGAGTTTAGTCCCAACCCTGCTTCAACACACACACACCTGCAATTTTCAAATTAGCATGAAGGAATTGATTAGCTGATCAGGTGTTTTAAAAAAATGTTTAGGGTTGAAGCTAAACTGTGCAGGGCTCTGGCCCTCCAGGAACTGAGTTTGACACCCCTGATTTATAGCATCAAATAAACATGAATGAACATCAGGAGGAATGTTGTTTTAACCGCGGAAAGGCGTCAGTACACTCCGCTTCTCAAGTTCAAATCCTCCAATGTTAATCTACTAATTCTCCTGACTGCTTTGTCCGACAAAATGGCGGATGGCGAAGTATGATTGGTCAGATCAGATTGTTTTTACAATTTCAGTTGAAATTACTTCTACAGCCAAGTTGACTGGACGAGCATATTTTAGATCCCTTTACCCAACCCCACTCCTAAACATAAACACTACAACAACTACCTTACTTACTATCAGTAAGCAGCTTATTAGGAGTTTATTGAGAGAGGTTATACATATAAGGTTAGGGTTAGTAAAAGGCAAGTAAATCGGATGCACAGGTCTTTTCATTTATACAGTACTTGCATCTCATGATTGACATGACCAGTGAAATCTTTAGAATTAGCTGCAGGGCGGGATTTCCGCTGAACTGGTTTTGGCGAGAAAAATCACGCGTTCCCCATTACATCCTAGGACGCAGTGAGTGTTCCCATTCGAAATGGAACACCTTATAATGTTGGCAATCAACATAAAATAATCAGATTGCTCTTCAAATCACAATGATATGATTCTTAGGCCCCGTTTACACGATGGGAAAACGCAGATATTTCTCTGCGTTTTGGCCTGTCATTTACACGAAAACGCCGTTTTTATCCCAGAAAACGATTATTTCTAAAAACTCCGGCCAAAGTGGAGATTTCTGAAAACGCCGGTTATATGTTGTCGTGTCAACTGGGAGAAACGGGGTTTTAGGTTCTCTCTTGTCGATTCTGAGGATTCTGATTGGCTTGCATGGCTTTATCCTTCTCCCTACACTGCCGCCCATAGGGTTTAGCACAGTTATAAAGGCGCTCGACGGCGTATTTATGCGGGTTGTGTGCACGATGTTATTATTGAAAACGGAGGGGGAGAAATATTCGTTTCTCTAAATACCCGGCTATGTGTAAATGTGGCCTTAAATTCAACTATATAATAGTATAGGGGGGCGTGGTGAAGTCTGCAGTGGGAGAATGAGTACGGAGATTCCAGTCTCTAATTCCAGTAAATGGCGAAGAGATGGGATATAAGCAACCTGGAGACCTGGGAAGAGAACAGAGATACTTTTCCACTTGGGAAGATTATTGTGGGTTTGCTTGTTGTGCGTGGCAGAGAGCCCCACGGGATTTATTTTCTGTTGATTTTGGACATTAATTTACACTCGGACGGTTTGCCACTCTTAACTTCGTCCTTTTATTGGAACTGTTTACAATGACATTTTTGGATGAACTATTCCTTTAATAATCCGAACACAGCATTTCCCCCCAATAAAATGTAATTGCATAAAGCCATAAATGTTTGGTGAATGATGGCCATTTAAAATCAAGAGCACAAGGACAGGGTTGATAGGAGCTCTGTAACTCCATTAGGAGACTCTGCGATGAGGTGACGGACAACTGCTGAGTGTGAACACCGCTTCAGGGGTGAAAAGAGAGAATTAGGGAATAGAAGAACAATCTACTCGATAGATACCGGCACCACAGGATCATCTGTCTTACTTAAAGCCACTTAAACATGCTAGATAGTACTGTGGCCTCCAGACCCCTCATCTTAGATATATGAGTTCCAGAAAACCATGAATATACACACACGACCGTATTCATGCAACACGCATTCTGTCAGAAGTGTCGTGCTGCATACTATTTAATGTGTGCTGCCTACTCCTTTTTAATAGTGTGCAGCATCAAAGGATATGTCTGGAATATCATTGTACACTGCATACTGAGTATGAGTATATACAACATACTTGGGTATTTTTTTTAAAAGCATGTGAAATAGACAATGTTGACTTCTTTATTCTCGTCACATGACCTAATTGCATGTTTAATTCAGGGAGTGGTGTCAAGTTATTAGAAATATACATGTTTATTTAGCATTTTTTATTCATTTTGGTGTAAAAATGTCATAATTTATGGCAGTTTGATCAAACAATGGATCACGAAAGTTGTTAAAAACTGTGACTTATGTTACTTCCAGTTCAGAAAATGTCAAGATCGAGTGTATAGCATATTGATTACAAAAATATTATATAAATATATATATTATTAATATATAGATATTTATATTAAAATACAAAAATATTATATACAAAATATATATTATTAATATATAAATATTTATTTAAAAAATACAAAAATAATCATTATTATTCAACAGATAATTTGATTTATAAATATTAATAATAAATAATAATATTAATGAATATGATGGACTGTTGAATGCATAGTTGCGCTACAAAATGCATATATTTATATAAAAATATATGTATATATAAATAAATTATAAAATATTAAATTAAAAATGGAAGAAAATAGTTGAAATGGTTTGAAATGAAGAGATGAAATGGTTTGCATAGGGATCTGCAGAAATATCACATTATGTATTAACGCAAAATACAATTTTTATTAAAGCTGCAGTCCGTCGTTTTTCCTCTTTGTCGCCATCTCTGTTCGAAATCTGCAATTGCAGTTATTCGCGGAATTATTAACTGTGCGTGGGTAGTAAATCGGCATGAAACAGCGCGGATGAACACAATGTATTGAGGAGAACCTGTCGCTGCCGCGTCGCTGTGGATACTGTACTGTCATCAGCAATGTCAGAGTATACTTTTTGAAAGTGTATAACCAACATTAGAATTTTCATCGGTAAATGTCATCTGAACAGTAAGTAACATTCACTTTTGTTCTGACCAAATTCGGGGGGTGGGGGGAAGCATTGCAGTTGGCTAGGCTATATCATGCTGATTAAATCTAACGATTGCTTATATCACGTCAAAACGTGAAAAATATATTTTGTTCTCAAATTATTAATGTTAACTACATCATTATTGCGTGACTACGTTTAATGTGTATTAGGGCTACCTGTAGTTCAGTTTTCATTTCTGTGCAGTATAAATTCTAATTGTCATACCAACAAATTAATGTTCCTTATAACTGTTCCTCTTTGAAATAAAAAACACACACGTATGTGTAATCAAATGCTTATTTAAAACTGTAATATAATCAAATTTTATTCACATACATTTCGAACCCCTTTTAAAACACGGAGTTCACGCCACCTTTCAAAAGCCCTGTCGATGTTTATCCTTGTTTTAGCTTGGGCTCGGCTGCAGTCTCTTTTTTTCTGTAGCCACTCTGAAGTCCGAAGTCTTTTGGGTTTTACAACTGGTGACTCTCCAGTTGTCACTGGTGATTGTCGCTTTAAACTTTAGGGATCCGCCATACCAAGTGCTAAGCTAAATCTCCACCATCATCCACACACGCTATATAGCAGACTAGCCGGGACTCATTCTCTCTGTGTACAGAAGTGACGTAATGACGCAAAGACATGCTCGAAATTCCCGCGGAAATCCACCAGTAGCCTACCACTGGAATTAAAATCATTATTACAAGCTTACCGTTTTGAATCGAGGTAAGGCAAGCAGATAGTTTTGAACACTGGCTGGTTACGTTTTTTATCAAAAATGTCTTTTTTGATATTTTTAAACACAAAAAAGTGCCAGACTGCAGCTTTAATTATGAATATGGAAAATGTTTTTTTTTTATGCTAAAATGTTTTTTTTAAGATGATTTTATATAAATGCTGATTAATTAATCGGATTAATCACTATTAATAACATAGTGTTCTTCAATGTGAAAAGTTTCCTACGAACAAGTCTTTTCATTTTTAAATCTGGGTACATGAACTTGTGCCTGTGAAGTATGTGGTGCCTGTCTTTCAAGAAAAACAAATTGCAATGTTATGCAATCATTTTCAACAGCAATTATGTGCCTTTTCACACTCACTGTCTCTGACTTTTTGATGAAGGTATTGGGGGAAAAAAACAAGGATTACTCCGACTTGGAAGATGTCCAAACATTTTAAATTTTCCCCTGCAGAGCTCATTAAATCTAAAAGGATTTATTTATTTGTGAGAAACCCTGCAGTCGCGGCAGAAATCTCTGCGATTCCAGCCCTTGTGTGGGCAAGTGTGACCTCTGAGTGTCTTACAACACTGCTGTTGATACACGCATTAATGAGGTATTAGCTAAAGTATGTCTTTCCCAAGGTTCAGGACTGAAATTGAGGTACGATTATACTCATAAATACACCAAGTAAAATGTTTGACATCAAGGGATCTGCAGAAATATCACATTATCATATTTTGCATCAATTTGTTCATCCTTTAAAGAGAATTTTAAGTGAATGGGCAGCTGTGGAGAAAACACCCCGGGGCTTCGTGTGAAAAAACCTAATGATGCTAATTAACAGTAAAGGACAGATCAGGTAATTGGCAGAGAACTGCAGCTAAAAGAAGGTTCAAAGCGGATATCATTGAGATATACTAGTCGGTGATCATAAAGCTTTGGCCTCGGGTGCTTCTAATCGAACTAAAGCGCAGCTCGACGTACGTCTTTCAAAGTAAAACACGGTAAGTGATTTTAATAAGAAATAGCTGGTAAATACTTTCACGGCAAGCTAAATTTGCAGATTATTCTGGTATTATAAACCTCAAATCACTTGAAGACATTGTAAAATAGCCTGCGACACATTTCAGTTCATTATGTCTAAAGTAATGCAGCCGGCCGTTAGTAAACGCTACCGCTAATGGCTAACAGTTAGCGATTAACCGCCAGCCCAGCTAACAGGGAACGTTTATGTATAGCTAATGTTCTGGCATGGTTCTCTCAAAGTTATGATGAGCAAACATTCTTCCAGTAACGGTATTATGTTTTTCTTAAAGTTATCCGGTCTTCAATAACGTTCTCGAAACATTAGCACAAAAACTAATCATGGAACGTTTTTTCTGAAACGTTTTAGTTGGACATTCGTCTAACGTTTTTTTTTTTTTTTACATTACGACTTGTTTCAGGACATTCAGAGAGCATTTAAAAGTAACATTCCTATAATGTTTGAAAACATGTCCATTGACATTCATATAACCAAGAAAAAACTTTTTTTGAAATACAATTTTCATAACTTAATGGGAACGTTAGCAAAACGTTCCTGGAATTCTATATTTATTATTTTTCACAGGTATTTGGCTACTTCAGGCTGTGCATTACAATGACCTCACGACACTTAAACTGTCCACTGAATGTGTTTATCTTTCCTGTGTGAACTTCCTGTTGAAAAAGGAGTTTGAGCCGAAACAAACTGAAGGACTTCTAAAAGGCATTTCATTAGACATAAAACATGTATAAGCCCTGAAACACAAGATGAATCATGGGTAAGGTTGTCTTTTTTTTTTCGTAGAAGAAAAAGACAAAATTGTGTAGGCTATCTGTAAAAAAAAAAAAAATCTCATTAGGATGCTAGCATATGCTAAAGCTAACCTGTTTACCATGGTAAAATCCCTTCAACATATGTGCGTATTGCTTTTTTTAATTAATTTAAGTAACTCTCAGATGCAGTTCTCTGAAATTTCACTTCAAAACAATATGAAATGCCATTTGCAACCCGTTTTATACTTCCGTAATGTGATGTGTTTCCAAGTAAAATAGGATATTCAATGAGAAAATTAGACCAGGTATGAAGTAAATGAACGGTCCATTTTGTTTTTATGTTGACTTTTTTTGTACATGTATCGTGTGTGAGGAGATCTTAATAGTGGATGGCTTTACCTCTCAGTGGAACAAACCTCCTTCAAAGTAAGACTGCTGTCCCTTCTCATCCGGATGTTTATCCACCCTTTTTTTTTTTCAAGCCAGCAGTGGTTTGGAGAAACTCCACCACCTAAATAGCACAATCACATTGGAAATCTGCACGAGCTGGGTGAAATAACCACTGAATCAGGTTACATTAGAAGTGGATTACGCTACAAAAGGCCTCTCAGTCTATAGTCATGGACTTTTTTCTCTCTCTGGCGGTAGTAATGGAGTGAGGCTGGTTCATCAGTTATGCTGTCTGGGCTGTCACGGCAAATTTGAGTCCTTTGAGGATCAAACCGCAGTCCAACTACACAGCTTTAGGCTTGGCCTTTAGCTCGCTGGCTAGCATGTTCAACTCCAATTCCAAAGGTCATTAATTTGAGACTTACTTGAGGCAACATGCTGGCTGTCACAGGCACAGGGAGCTTTTGTGGGGGGTTTATGGTAGAACTGGAAACATGGGTTTCCTAAACCTTTTCAGATATTGAGAATGTGTTTATTCATTTAGTAAAATTAATTAAAAATTCCTTTTCTCGGATGAGAAATGACGAATGTGGCCGAACTCAATGTCATTCTGCCGGTACGTTTTCCCCAGGTAACTCTTCGCACTGAAGAAGAAGTACGCAAGCCTTTCAGAAGCTACGGGGTTTGGTCATTTCGATCTTTACAAGCAGATCGTCAGAGAAATGCAGCAGGGAGTGTGCTGGGTTTCATATACAGTATATATATATATACACACACACATGTAAATTAATTCATTTTTTTCTTTCTTTATTCAGATTTATTTGGACAAACTATCGCATTTCTTTAGAAGAGATGGAATATTTCACAGTCATATAGACCACTATTATGATAATAAAATAAAAATAAAACCAAATTTATGATAAAAGAGAAAAAAAAATCCTGCATGGTATTAAAAAAATATATATTGAAAAAAAATATATATAATAATATATATATGCAACCCGTTCACACTAAATGCGTCTCTATAGCACACATTGTGTTTATCGTGTAATTTCTATGCGACAATGAGTTTTTACGTGCATTGGATACGCATGGGTTGGTTAGGGTAGGTTTAGTAGTGGTGTGGGGTAAGTGTGTATTACACGCAATGAAGTATGTATCAAATGCACGCGAGAACTGCGTACCATATGCACGTAAAAACTCATTTTCGCGTATAAGTTACAATATGTTTGAATTGATATAAGGGTGATGCATTAATCATACAAACCTAAATAAAAAATTTATGTTAAAAAAAGGGGTATTGACCAAGTTTATTATAAAAAAAAAAAAGACTTATATTTTTCAAGAAAACAACATGAGGGTGATTTTTTTTAAAATTATATTTTACACAAGTTGCATGGGCCAATCGTACGATAGAAGAAAAATTACTGGTATTTTCCCAATAAAAATATAGGTTTGAAATGACATCAGGTTGAATTTTTTTTATCAACTTTTCATTTTTGGATGACGTATTTATAGAAACTTGAAAATAACACAAAATCATTGCAATTGGTATTGTCCATGTTTTGAAAAGAAGAAGAAGAAAAAAAACCTGGTATTTTCCAAGGTAAAAAAATTAATACAGCTTTGATTTTGCTTGTTTTTTTTGTGAGATGTATCACCATACATTTTTTTTTAAATAAAATCAAATAATAAAAGTAATCATTTGATCTGACAAGAGTAACTACAGCCAGAAAGAGTGAAGCATCCTTTCATTTTTTTTCTCATTTCCAAAACATCTAATCTACATCCACAAAGATAAAATGAGAATGTCCTTTTATGGCTCTGCAAAGAACTGAGTAATGATAAAAGTGCCACACAGACATAAAATACAGAGAGGCACTCTCATGAGGAAAATTTTATAAAATATCATACCAGCTCTAAACTAGGAGTGGCTGAGTTGAATTTATACAACATGACAGTAAGCAAAAATAGTTAAATCACAATGTTACATGATCAAGCCACAGGCTTGGTTTATGTGCCTTTTGCTACCGGCATTCACTCCAATTATAAACCATTCATATACTGCCCCCTACTGGCTAGAGTTTATAAATTAATACAAACACACAGTGCACAGCCCATCTTCTGCACACACACTTCACAACTGGTGTGATTATTCAGTAATCAGTTTATAAGTAACTTCAGTGTAAGTATGATTAAGTTTTTGATCAACACAAGAAAATACCTCTGCAGTTCAGAGTTTATTTACTTTGTAAGTGGTTTATTTTCTGATTTGTGGTTTTTTTATAATTATGTGTCTGTGTTTGATTGCCATCATCACATAGATCTACGCATTTGTTTGTCACTGTTAGTTAGGCTAGCAGGTGTTACCCGTAATTAACAACGAATTAATCCAAAAGTCGGTACCCTATTGTCCCTCGCTGCACCCATCCACCACACCAGAGATTGTCTAATAAGGGGAGAATGCCACTCTCAGTAAACTTCTAGCTTCTGAACTGGTTGCCGTTCCACTCTGGCTCCATATGAGGGCGCTCACAGGACGAGTGCAGAATGAATGGAGGTCTATGGAGCTATACCCCTCAAAATCCACTTTTCTCAGGATATAAGTTTTTGACTAGTAATTTGAATGTTGTATTCGAAAGGAGATGCAAAGAAATGACACATTACTGGGTGTTAGATTTTTTAGAGTCACTTATTTGCTTTAAAACGTCTTTTAAAATGTCAATGTCGTCATAAACATTGTACGACCAGAGATACTGCTTTACGGCAATCCTTCAGTCACTTTGGTGCTTTCACGCTCTGCACTTACTTTTCTCTCGAGGCATCGACAACACAGCGGACACAGGTAAACACACAACACCGCTGACACAGGTAAACACACAACACAGCTGACACAGGTAAACACACAACACCGCTGACACAGGTAAACACACAACACAGCCGACACAGGTAAACACACAACACAGCCTACACAGGTAAACACACAACACAGCTGACACAGGTAAACACACAACACAACTGACACAGGTAAACGCACAACACAGCTGACACAGGTAAACACACAACACAGCCTACACAGGTAAACACACAACACAGCTGACACAGGTAAACACACAACACAACTGACACAGGTAAACACACAACACAGCTGACACAGGTAAACACACAACACAACTGACACAGGTAAACGCACAACACAGCCGACACAGGTAAACACACAACACAGCGGACACAGGTAAACACACAACACAGCCGACACAGGTAAACACACAACACAGCTGACACCGGTAAACACACAACACCGCTGACACAGGTAAACACACAACACAGCCGACACAGGTAAACACACAACACAGCCTACCCAGGTAAACACACAACACAGCTGACACAGGTAAACACACAACACAACTGACACAGGTAAACGCACAACAAAGCCGACACAGGTAAACACACAACACAGCTGACACAGGTAAACGCAGAACACAGCCGACACAGGTAAACACAACACAGCTGACACCGGTAAACACACAACACAGCTGACACACACAGGTAAACACACAACACAGCCGACACAGGTAAACACACAACACAGCTGACACAGGTAAACACAACACAGCGGACACAGGTAAACACACAACACAAATGACACAGGTAAACACACAACACAGCTGACACAGATAAACACACAACACAGCTGACACAGGTAAACACACAACACAGCTGACACAGGTAAACACACAACACAGCTGACACAGGGAAACACACAACACAGCTGACACAGGGAAACACACAACACAGCTGAAACAGGTAAACACACAACACAGCCGACACAGGTAAACACACAACACAGCTGACACAGGTAAACGCACAACACAGCCGACAACAGGTAAACACAACACAGCTGACACCGGTAAACACACAACACAGCTGACACACACAGGTAAACAAACACACAACACAGCCGACACAGGTAAACGCACAACACAGCCGACACAGGTAAACACACAACACAGCTGACACCGGTAAACACACAACACAGCGGACACAGGTAAACACACAACACAGCGGACACAGATAAACACACAACACAGCTGACACAGGTAAACACACAACACAGCGGACACAGGTAAACACACAACACAGCTGACACAGGTAAACACACAACACAGCGGACACAGGTAAACGCACAACACAGCCGACACATGTAAACACACAACACAGCTGACACCGGTAAACACACAACACAGCTGACACCGGTAAACACACAACACAGCGGACACAGTTAAACACACAACACAGCGGACACAGGTAAACACACAACACAGCGGACACAGGTAAACACACAACACAGCAGACACAGGTAAACACACAACACAAATGACACAGGTAAACACACAACACAGCTGACAGATAAACACACAACACAGCTGACACAGGTAAACACACAACACAGCTGACACAGGTAAACACACAACACAGCTGACACAGGGAAACACACAACACAGCTGACACAGGGAAACACACAACACAGCTGACACAGGTAAACACACAACACAGCCGACACAGGGAAACACACAACACAGCTGACACAGGGAAACACACAACACAGCTGACACAGGTAAACACACAACACAGCCGACACAGGTAAACGCACAACACAGCCGACACAGGGAAACACACAACACAGCTGACACAGGGAAACACACAACACAGCTGACACAGGGAAACGCACAACACAGCCGACACAGGTAAACGCACAACACAGCTGACACCGGTAAACACACAACACAGCGGACACAGGTAAACACACAACACAGCGGACACAGATAAACACACAACACAGCTGACACAGGTAAACACACAACACAGCGGACACAGGTAAACACACAACACAGCTGACACAGGTAAACACACAACACAGCTGACACAGGTAAACACACAACACAGCCGACACAGGTAAACACACAACACAGCTGACACAGGTAAACGCACAACACAGCCGACACAGGTAAACGCACAACACAGCCGACACAGGTAAACACACAACACAGCTGACACGGGTAAACACACAACACAGCCGACACAAGTAAACACAACACAGCTGACACCGGTAAACACACAACACAGCTGACACACACAGGTAAACACACAACACAGCCGACACAGGTAAATGCACAACACAGCCGACAGAGGTAAACACACAACACAGCTGACACCGGTAAACACACAACACAGCGGACACAGGTAAACACACAACACAGCGGACACAGGTAAACACACAACACAGCCGACACAGGTAAACACACAACACAGCTGACACAGGTGAACACAACACAGCGGACACAGGTAAACACAAAACACAGCTGACACAGGTAAACACACAACACAGCTGACACAGGTAAACACACAACACAGCTGACACAGATAAACACACAACACAGCTGACACAAGTAAACACACAACACAGCTGACACAGGTAAACACACAACACAGCCGACACAGGTAAACACACAACACAGGTAAACACACAACACAGCCGACACAGGTAAACACACAACACAGCCGACACAGGTAAACACACAACACAGCCGACACAGGTAAACACACAACACAGGTAAACACACAACACAGCCGACACAGGTAAACACAAAACACAGCCGACACAGGTAAACACACAACACAGCGGACACAGGTAAACACACAACACAGCTGACACAGGTAAACACACAACACAGCGGACACAGGTAAACACACAACACAGCGGACACAGGGAAACGCACAACACAGCCGACACAGGTAAACGCACAACACAGCCGACACAGGTAAACACACAACACAGCCGACACAGGTAAACGCACAACACAGCCGACACAGATAAACACACAACACAGCTGACACAGGTAAACACACAACACAGCGGACACAGGTAAACACACAACACAGCTGACACAGGTAAACACACAACACAGCTGACACAGGTAAACGCACAACACAGCCGACACATGTAAACACACAACACAGCTGACACCGGTAAACACACAACACAGCTGACACCGGTAAACACACAACACAGCGGACACAGTTAAACACACAACACAGCGGACACAGGTAAACACACAACACAGCGGACACAGGTAAACACACAACACAGCAGACACAGGTAAACACACAACACAAATGACACAGGTAAACACACAACACAGCTGACAGATAAACACACAACACAGCTGACACAGGTAAACACACAACATAGCTGACACAGGTAAACACACAACACAGCTGACACAGGGAAACACACAACACAGCTGACACAGGGAAACACACAACACAGCTGACACAGGTAAACACACAACACAGCCGACACAGGGAAACACACAACACAGCTGACACAGGGAAACACACAACACAGCTGACACAGGTAAACACACAACACAGCCGACACAGGTAAACGCACAACACAGCCGACACAGGGAAACACACAACACAGCTGACACAGGGAAACACACAACACAGCTGACACAGGGAAACGCACAACACAGCCGACACAGGTAAACGCACAACACAGCTGACACCGGTAAACACACAACACAGCGGACACAGGTAAACACACAACACAGCGGACACAGATAAACACACAACACAGCTGACACAGGTAAACACACAACACAGCGGACACAGGTAAACACACAACACAGCTGACACAGGTAAACACACAACACAGCTGACACAGGTAAACACACAACACAGCCGACACAGGTAAACACACAACACAGCTGACACAGGTAAACGCACAACACAGCCGACACAGGTAAACGCACAACACAGCCGACACAGGTAAACACACAACACAGCTGACACGGGTAAACACACAACACAGCCGACACAAGTAAACACAACACAGCTGACACCGGTAAACACACAACACAGCTGACACACACAGGTAAACACACAACACAGCCGACACAGGTAAACGCACAACACAGCCGACAGAGGTAAACACACAACACAGCTGACACCGGTAAACACACAACACAGCGGACACAGGTAAACACACAACACAGCGGACACAGGTAAACACACAACACAGCCGACACAGGTAAACACACAACACAGCTGACACAGGTGAACACAACACAGCGGACACAGGTAAACACAAAACACAGCTGACACAGGTAAACACACAACACAGCTGACACAGGTAAACACACAACACAGCTGACACAGATAAACACACAACACAGCTGACACAAGTAAACACACAACACAGCTGACACAGGTAAACACACAACACAGCCGACACAGGTAAACACACAACACAGGTAAACACACAACACAGCCGACACAGGTAAACACACAACACAGCCGACACAGGTAAACACACAACACAGCCGACACAGGTAAACACACAACACAGGTAAACACACAACACAGCCGACACAGGTAAACACACAACACAGCCGACACAGGTAAACACACAACACAGCGGACACAGGTAAACACACAACACAGCTGACACAGGTAAACACACAACACAGCGGACACAGGTAAACACACAACACAGCGGACACAGGGAAACGCACAACACAGCCGACACAGGTAAACGCACAACACAGCCGACACAGGTAAACACACAACACAGCCGACACAGGTAAACGCACAACACAGCCGACACAGGTAAACACACAACACAGCCGACACAGGTAAACACACGTGCTAGAAGAGTTTTTGCTAGAAGACATTCTGGTCCCGCTTCGGATGCCACGGTGCCATCAAGCGGTATCTCTGGTCGTAATCAGTCCTTCACTGACCAATCAGCGTTCATTAGCAGAATGCTAGCGTGTTATGGGCAACAACAACTCAACCTGTAAGAAATGGAAAGGACATAAGTACTCGTTCATTCAACTTTCGACATATAACCCATGTTGAACTTGCCAAACCTACAATCAAATCTGAGATTTCTCAATGGCAATCGGGTGAAAGAGACAAATTTAGCCGTCTAGCTCCATAGATCCCATTCATTTTGCACTCATGGGTGATCGCCCCCAGTGGAACTCTGGTGGAACTACAACCAAAATTCGGTACAATAGGACTTAATAGGGAGACGGGCTCTGACCACACCCGGGCAACAGGACTTGTAAAATCCCTTGCGAGAATTGCATTTAGCGTATACAACTCGCGAAGAATCTGCCACAGACTCGCCGAAGAATCGCGAGAGAATTCCAGCAGCTGCGTCACGAGTATTTAGAACGCTTCAAAGACGCGTGTCAGTGTGACGTATATGAGGTGAGTGTGTTTCTAAAGATATACTCACCTACACTCTTTACAGGTACATATACTGTACAACAAGTACCAAAACCATATTATTACAGTTTTTGGACATGAATCTACCATGTAAATACCATGGTACATAAATTCCAGTACTGCCAAGGTACTCATTATCTCAAACTTATATTAGCCTACATATTTCTTTGTTTTTGTCATCATTATCATAAAGCGAATGACTATTCATATAAATAGGCCTATATGATGAATGTGTTATGATAAATAAATGATTTTCATAGTCAATGATCCTAATGAAGGTTTAGCTATTACTGCCAATTTCTAGGGGAATTATATTATACTTCTGCTTCCTCATGTGAACAATGAATGTTGCGTCAATAAAAAAGATGCAATAGTCATAATTTATGAATAATGTCAGTATAGAAGTTTATGACTATGAACAGAATGTTGACAAAAGGAAACTACAATTTACTTCAAGGCGACATAATGAACGACACTCGTCTCATTCGTGGAGGTGGAAAAACAAGTTATTTGTGACATGCTAGATTTATTGTATACATATTTAAATTATGCAAAAGAAAAGTTATGAGTCTGCTGTTTTAGTAAATTTTAAGTTTTAATTTAAAATGTTTTGGATTTTAATATAAGTACATGGTTATGTTACCATGTGCTTGAGCAACTTAACATATAATCTATAGAGAAGTAGCCTAATACATTGAATAATACGTTGTTTAAATTGTGTTTAAACGTTAATACGTCTATTAAAGGACCCCTATTATGCTATTTTAAAGTTTCCTAATGTTGTTTTGGAGTTTCCTACAACAGGTTTACATGCATCAAAGGTCAAAAAACTTTTTAATTTTCATTTGCCCATCACAATTTGCAATGATTCTCAAACGACTCGCTAAATGAATCAATCTCTCTAAATCCCTCCTTTCCGCGAGCTACTCTGCTCTGATTGGCCAGACAGCTTAGGCTGGTGTGATTGGTTTATGTACAGCACGCGGCGAAATCAAAAACTCCCATTGCCATAACAACGTCAGCTCTACGTGTCCAGCTCTACGCGTACACCGTAAACTAAAGACAGTAAACAATGACATCGATTTTAGCATATCAATGCGAGCGCGAGTCCGATGATGATACATTAGAAGAACTATTCATTTAATCCGAACCTCTATCGCAAGGACGACTCGAGCAGGACGTTTCTCAATGATACACATCTCATGATGTACCTCAAACTGATAGTTGCAACTGTAATTCCTCAGCATCAGCATTAACAAGTTCATGTCCATCAACCGATTATTTTACTTGTACTGATTTATTTACTGAGTATTTTTCTAATATATTGCGGTGAACACCAGGAAACTGTATCAATAACAGTGCATGTATGCAATGTATACATTAGCCGAGCTCTAGCGTGAATGACTGATGTAACATAAACATTGGTAAAACAAATCTTGCTCCATGCTTAATCTTTCCTCAAAGTAGTGAGACCGACAGACAATCTGCATTAGTAGACAGAGTTTTATGTAATAGTGGCCCACAGCTGATTAGCAGAAGTATTTCAGTAAGACAGTGATAACACGAGTTAGCCAGTTAGCCAGTTAGCAGAAGACCTACACAATATAAAACTCAAAACTAAGTATTTTGAACACCGTCTTTCAAGAGCAAGCGGTTTGCAAATTGAACTCTGGTATTTGAGAGGCAGTCGTGAGTAAAATTTAGGGAACACAGCACAAGTTTAGGATTATACTGCTGTGGTATCATGGTAAAGATGAATTTTAACCACTGATTCTTCACATGCTCGTCCTTGGGCAGTGGAAAAAAATGGCTTTTTTTACATAGTAGAGCACAGCGTCTTCTCGACATGATGCTGTCCAGTGTCCACAGGAATCAGCTGCCCGTTTGAGGTTTTAAGTTTCCCTGGTGTCTGCGCGTGCAATAAGTGGGCGGGCAATATGCAAATGTTTCGTCTTGACGTCACGACGAAACGGCTTATGACTTGTTTGAAAAACAATTCATTTCATTGACTCGGAGTCGACTCTTACCTTTGAAAGACAATAACTTTATATACGGTGCACTTTCAGATTTACATGTTTTCATTCACTTAGAGCTATGTTACACACTATATTTGAAAAAATCCATAATAGGGGCCCTTTAAAGAGTAAATGTGTACAAAGAGGATCACACTGGTGACAAAACTTTCTTTAAATAAAAGTTGCTGATAACTTTTAGCTGGATTTGAAATACAAATAGAGAGCAAATGTGTTTGTGGTACAGCCGCGGATCAGTTGCGCACTGCAAACGCAACATATGTGAAAGCACTACAGCGCGTGCTGCTCCTGTACCGCATATGCACTGCACACGGAGTATGTGTGAAACGGGGGATAGACTTTGAACTAATATGGTGCTCCTTTAAAAAAAATAAAAAAATAAGCCCAAACTCTGGTGCACCACAAATTTAATTTCCCTCCAGTCCTAAGTTTCCTTCACCCTTAAGGCAGATAAACCTGATTCAACTGTTTAATCCTCTGACTCATTGATTTCCACTGCAGGTTTCCTCCTGTTCAACTTCCTGGGTGGCACAAATCCCATCTTCCATTATAGGCTCTGTGAGCTATAACAGACTCTGAACTTCGGTTTTAGGGAGGATTGCGACGGAGGCAGAAATGAAAAGCAGCAACAGTAAAAAAAGAAAAGAAATACTGTTTTTATGAATACTAAGGAATAATTTTCTCTGAATCACTGAATTATTGAAAATGAATGCACACCCTACCTTGGTTGCGAGTTAATTTTTTTTATTTTAAAAAAGCCTGGAGACAATCATTCAGCGATTAGTAGGGTTGTCCACTCAAGTCAAGTCACCTTTATTTATATAGTGATTTTTACAAAACAGAGTGTTTCAAAGCAGCTTTACAGTGATAACAGGAAAATAATGCAACAAAGTTTGTTTCTGCTGAACGGCAGAAAAGAGCGTCATAGTCCAGTTTAAGTGATGGTTCATTTTTGATGTACAAAAGTTATTTATTTAGTTAATTTATTTATATATATATATAGCCGCTCAGGAGAAACAGTGATGTCATCGTCTAGCTTAGTTCAGTTCTCATTCAATGGTGTCAATGCAGGCAGGTCAGTAATATTGTTGAATATTAAGGGTCCCCAACTAAGCAAGCCAAAAGTCAAAGGTGACAAAGGTGACAGTGGCAAGGAACCAAAATTCCACCAGGTGACAGGATTGAGAAACCAGGCTCAGTCCTCCTCTGGCCAACGAACGATCAGTGTATGATTATTATTTAGGCAGCATTACAGGTCATAAATCAGATTGGATTGGAACATTCACAATATTTATCCAGTTCCATCTGGTTGGAGGTCGGAGTCATCACGCCGGTATGGAGACGAGTTGTTGAGGATCAGTGCCGATGGCTGTCGTGTGGATGAGGCCTTCACAGGGGTGGACTATCTGTTGACACAATCTCTGCTGACACTTCAGGGATGCGCTGTGGTCGTGTCTAGGCGCAGGTCCTCCATCTGGTCTGGATACGGCCTGGATCCGGCTGACTACATCATGCGTCGTGGTCGTGTCTAGGCGCAGGTCCTCCATCTGGTCTGGATACGGCCTGGATCCGGCTGACTACATCATGCGTCGTGGTCATGTCCAGGCGCAGGTCCTCCATCTGATCTGGATACGGCCTGGATCCGGCTGAATACATCATGCGTCGTGGTCATGTCCAGGCGCAGGTCCTCCATCTGATCTGGATACGGCCTGGATCCGGCTGACTACATCATGCGTTGTGGTCGTGTCTAATGTGTACAAATGTGTATAAACCTGTTTACCATTAGCTTTCTCTTTAAGGATTATATGAACAAGTGAAGTATTAATTCACTGGTCAGGAGTGAAATAAAGCTTTTAAAGGGTTATTTTAGTTAACCCAAAAATGAAAAACGTAATCTATTTGTAGCAAATTAGCTCTAGGGAAATTTTCATAATTAATTATAACTTGTTAAAATTAATTATAAATATATGTATCAGTTAATAGAATTAACTTGATGTAGCAGAATTAATTACGCAATCAACTAACCTGGGGTGCGTTTCCCGAAAGCATCGTTAGCCAACTATGGTCGCAAGTTCCATCATTATCAGCAGTTCAACGATTTGGTGTTTCCCGAAACCATCGTTCCAACGAACGTTCGCAAACAGCATCGCAAACTTGTGTGGTTGGAGCGACAGCTCTCGAGCTGTGGTTAGAAGCATAGTTTCTAGTTTACATGAGATATAGACTGAATAAATCCTTATCTTTAGCAAAATAAGCAAGCTGACATTCAGTACAACCCGTGTTATTTATTTAGAATACATACAAATGTAATTTACGTCTTTTAGTTTGTCAAGAGATTTAAAGCACCGTTTTTGAAGACTGCGCATGTGCGAACGTGCTCTACTATGTAAGAACGAGCCAAATATTGAGTCTGGTAATAAAGCAAAATAACTGAGAAAAATTAGAAATGGTCTTCAGATGACATGTCTGTAACTTATATGACAAAATCTAGCGTTAATTCGATCTCAAAAAGATGAATTAAAATAATTTATTAGTCCACCACGTGCGAGACGTCATAAACCAACGTGGTTGAACGATACTTTGCGACATACGGTTTCGGGAAACAGTCGTGACGAGCTAGTTGATTTCTCCAACGATGCATCGTACTATCGTAGTTAAGCAGTGAGCTATATAGTTGTACGGGAAACGCACCCCTGTTTGTCCAGCGAACGCTCAGTATTAATTTATTCTAAGAAACATGGACAGGGTTATTTTTGCGGCTGACCTTATTGCATATGCATTTATAGGAGTTTTCCTTTCAAATGCAAAATTTTTAGGAGGAGAGTATTTAAATGAATCATTCACTGTGATTTACTAAGGTTTGCGCTCGTCAATTTACTGGTGTTTGCGCCATTAATTACCGGTCAAATATCATGTTTTACATTTAAAAAATTATAATAATAATACATTAAGAAAAATCTTAAATATTAGGAAAAAACTACAATACCAATGATACTAAACACTAACACCGCTGAATACTTTCGCAAGGCATATATACGTATTTAAACATAATTATACAAATATACCTTAAAAATTCAACAACAAAGTTTTGTTTATATTCTTGGCATTGACCTAGAGTAATTCCCTCAAGAGTTCCCAAAAGCTTTCCCCTTCCGACTGCACCAAATCCATCCAATCTTTATCTTGTTTGCTCACGCTTGTCGTTGTTTGCCTAAATCGCAGTTGCATACCCACAATCCTTTGCAGAAGGAGAGGAAGTTTAGCGTTCGACTCATCAAAGCAGCTTAGCCTGTCTAGCCGTGGCGCTTCATCTGACTGCTGACAGCCACTATTGGCTGTTTACAGATAATTGTGTTGAAGAATGCTTTTCGGCGAGGTGAATCATAATCACTCACCTCTGTCTTTCACACACAAACAAGAAACGGAAGATGTGTTTCATGGACATCTTTATGATACCGAAAGGTGATATGAATCATCTTAATGCATAAATGAGAATAACAGATTTTATATTTCAAACACCGCTGAAAACACCACCCCTCCCTCACTCACACAGACAATTTCTGCCAGCGATTATGGTGTGTAATTTCCAGCTGCATATAAATGTTTACAGACATTGCAGTAAAATTGATTTCTGCTGACTTGGTAGTACAGGTCGTAAACTAAAGTTATGAACAAAATCCAATTCTAAGAGCTAATGCACAGGCCAGAGAGAGAATAGTTAGGGGACGCGCTCCACTGGCCCCGCAATCAATGAAACATCACAATTACAGACTCCGTCTCGTTCTTTATATTCCAGTTGCACACTAAACAACTAAGCTAAATGCAATGCTTCTCTAGTTATATGACAGTCGAGGGACTTTGTTGAGTGTCTTTAAGCAGACAAAGGACACACATTGTGACACATTACAACTAAATCTCTCCCATTATACTGAAAGTCGGTCACTTCCAGTGGAGTGTTTTCATCCATTTTATCTGTATTCTATCTAGATAATAGCTGACAGTCAGTAAGATTATATATAGCTACTGTAGTAGATAATGCTATAGCTAAAATTAAATAACAATACGCAATAATTAAAAGCATTTAATAATCCGTTTGAATGGCCATGTCTACATACAGTTTTGATTGCATAAATTAACATGAATAAACAATGAAATAATAATGATAATAATTTAATGAACAATTAATAATAATTGTTATTAAATAGAGTGGTGCAGTGAATATGTATTTTTGTAGGCTAATCCATAAGTTTGAATCACTCTGGTTCCCTCGACAAAAAAATCCAGTAGGATTTTACGGTAACATTTTATTTTACAGTGTCCTTGTTACATGTTACATGTATTTACTATAGTAATAACTATAAATTATGCATAATTACATGCAACTAACCCTAAACAAATCCCTAATCTTAACCCTAAAAGTAGTTCATTAATATTACTCAGTACTTAAATGTATAATTACAATGTAACAGTGACACATTCAAATAAAGTGTAACCGATTTTTCCATAGGCTTTTAGATTATTGAAGAAAATAAGCTGTGTGACCAACAAAAGTTAAAGCAAAACACATTTTATTCATCATGATAAACACAACTGTTATGAATTACGATTAAAAAGCTTAAACTAGGCTATAAACGAACTACACCACGGTCACATGACTTCAGCATAAATTAGCCTTTTATATTAGTCTTTATTTAAAAACAAAAAATACCATGGTGTTTGGACATTATTATTTTAGTATAATGTTTATTTTAGGTGTTGCATGTGTTGTTGTTTTTCTTAATGTTTGTTTATTTATTAATTCAGTTTGAGATAAGTAATATATACATATATTGTTGAGCATTGTCCTAATTAAAAAATGAATTACTGTAAAATATTGTCATATTCGTAATATGTAGTACATTTACAGTATATTTGTGGATTTTCATATTAAATGGTGGTCGTTGGATATGTGTTTTTCACAAACGGACCTTTTCTAGGAGAACCGAGAGATATCAGTCCCTCTTTTGTGGAAAGGCCACGAGAGTCTCTGATAGATCATTCAAACCCCATCATCAGTCTAGCTGCCGAATAGAGACAAAGACACAACAAAATGCCACCCGTCTGAGTGCTGATGGAGAAATGCATCTTAAAATGTAGAAAAAAATGACTTTACCAGTCCTCTGAGCATTGCGTTTTTTTTCTCTCCTGCCGACAAGCCTCGTGTGTTTCTCCCATTAAAACCGTCACCAATGCCCAACGTCAATTAGAGAACCAATGAAGCGTGATCAATTTGCATTACTTCTTCCCAATTGAGTCGACACTCGTAGATGCGGAAATCTCTCAGACCTTGATGGGTAATGACACGTCCCTTCCACTATCCATCATGATGTCCCAACAGCAGCGTTAGGAACGGAGCCCGACACACCTGCTATGACCCGACCTTTTGGCCAACAACTGGGGATGCGCGTTTCAAGACGTGCCGGGCGATTATCATACCGCGTGAGGACACTTAGATGATTATGATGCTGTTCATTTAATACTTAGGGCTTGAATAATTGCAATCTATACGAATAGGTCACATGCACGCCACGACCTGAGCTCTTGTGCGAAACCCCACTGGGTCTTTGCTTTCCATGTCAATCCATATAATAGTGTAAGATGTCAGAGCACCATGAAGCCAAACACATTTAATTTGCTTGATGGAGAATCTAAATAGCACCACTGGAGTTTAAAGATTAGACGGAGGTATTCGGACACAAGAGTGCACCAGTCTCAACAGGCATGATCATTATTTTATTCAGTTGACTATTTAGTGAATAATGGCCATTACATATTTACCATTACCACAGCCATTACATATTTAAAACAGTAGTATACTAAACCTAAACTAATCTTGACAAACTATATCTCATTTGAAAGCTTACAATCTGTAGTTTACATACTTGATGACTGATTTTCAAAATAAATGATAGAGGAGCCGTAATTTATCAATTTGCAAAAATAATATTTTCATATTTCTAAGGCGTGTTCAGACCTTTATTTTGAAATAGTGATGAACATGAAAAATCATGAAAGAATGGTAGAAACCTCAGTTTGTGTTCATGCCAAGAGTTCAAAAGATAGCATCCATTCAAGTCTTTTAGAAAAAAAGGTCTGAAAATGTTTTGAATATAAAGAAAAATAATAGATTCACCATTTGTGATGTGGCAGCGCGCTATAATGCACATACATGTTCTTTTTGTGTTTCTTAGAGGTTGAATTCATTTCAAAATCTGCCAAACTTCCAACACTACTTCTGAATAGCATGTCTACTTCATAAATTGTATGAAAATTGTAAAAATAATGCTTCAGATCACTCAAACCACATGTGGAAATGGAGGCACCCTTATATGGGCAGTGATGTCAACTAGTGGAAAGGTTTGGTACTGCGCCCAAACTAAATCTCACTGAAAGCTAATTTTTTGAGATATCAACCTAAAATTTTAAACACAACTTGTTCAGATTTTTGGCTTAGATTTTTTTTTTTTTTTTTTTGCATTTTTAGAGTCCATCAGGTTTTGAAAATATACCGGTATATTTAATATAAAATATGAATAATTACATTTTTAACATTTTACATTTTCATAAACTCAAACTTCTATAAAAAAAAATCTGTTTAACTTTCTTAATTTATTTCACTTCTACAAAAATCTGCCAAATGTCTTCTTTAAAACAAGACCAATCTTACATCTATATTCCAAAGCATTCTTGAATTACAACCATTTTAGTTCAGAATGTGCATTTTCATGTCTATTAAAAAAAGGGGGTTAATCCTGTATCTGTTTTTTTTAAATCATTGGTAACACTTTAAAATACGGATCCTTCGTTAATGAATAACTACACAGGAACATACTTCTATAGGAATACCAAACACAAGTCATTTCAAGCGTATGAGATATTGTTTGTGAACTTTTAAATACTATACTTTTAGAAAATTTAGTTAACATGATCTTCACTTTAGAATACGGATCCAAATAATTAGTAGTTCCTATAGAGGTATGTAGTAACACTTGAGTCATTACTAGTTAGTTAACATGATCTTCACTTTAGAATACGGATCCAAATAATTAATAATTCCTATAGAAGTATGCATTAACACTTGAGTCATTACTAGTTACCATGATTCCATGCTGTAGTTACTAATGAAGAGGGTAGAATCATCTCATTCACAGGATATATATACACACACATATGTATATATATATCTACATATGAGCAAAGAGACATACATAAAAACACTTTTGAGAAGTAGGTTAAATAATAAAATAACTGGTATTTGGATGGCTGATGACTCAGTATGTTCCAGAACTCACCATGATGAGTCTAGTTATTCAAAGCCAGTCCAGAGGAATGCCGGAAAATCGGCCACAGAGTAAGTGTTCCAGACAAGTGCATTTATAAAAACAATTCTTAAAAATGATTTAGTTTATGAATAGTTCTCTAAAAGACAGCAGTGCATAGGCTAATTATTGACAGCTTTCCCAAATCACAAGTCAGCTACGCTATTATATATTTATAATTAGTGTACAGTATCTAGCAGTAATGTTAATCTAGTGCTAGTAATTTTTCCTGCATTAGTTACAAAGTTTTGCATGAATTGTGAATTTTTTTCATTTTTTCTCTGGGAAGTATTGAAAAATAGTAGTTATTGATTAGTTAATAGTGAACTACCACTTAAATCTGTGTGCTATTAATTACTAATTCGTTAATCAGAGTTACTTGTTAGTTAACTGTAGTTACTAGATTGTTAACATTGTGTTACTCATTTGTTCCTGTGTAGTTATTCATTAACGAAGGATCCGTATTTTAAAGTGTTACCAAATCATTTTTATTTAAAGTTACAATTTATTTCGATCCTCCACTTTAGACATTCTACTAACTACAAGTAACTGCAACTACACAGTATTAGTAGACAAAGTTACTTGTAGTTAGTAGAATGTCTAAAATGGAGGATCGAAATGGAGCGTTGCCTTATTTTTTGGGAAAGATAGGGGGAAATCGTCTTAAGAAAGAAAAATCTTCTTAAGAAGATAAGAAAAGTCATAAGATAAATTGGAAGTTTGTAAGAATATTCCTAAGTGCAATTCTTGAAAAAAAAAAAAATTCTTAAAAAGAAAATGTCAGACTTCAGATTGTTTAGCAGTTCTTGTGAAAAATATCTTAAAGGATTAGTTCACTTTCAACAAATGTTTTGCTAATAATTTACTCAACTTGATGTCATCCAAGATGTCCATGTCTTTCTTTCTTCAGTCGAAAAGAAATGTAGGTTTTTGAGGAAAACGTTTTTCTACACAGAATGGACTTCAATGGCAACCATCTATCCCAATGTTCAAACGAAGGTTCAAATGTCCGTCTCAATGCAGCTTCAGAGTCTCGACACGATCCCAGTCAGGAAATAAGGGTCTTATCTAGCGAAACGATCGGTCATTTTCTTTAAAAAAAACAAAAATGTATATTCTTTTTAACCACAATTGATCATCTTGTGCTGGTCTGCGACGCGCCATGGATTACGTCATCACGTTGAATTTTTTTTTAATAATAATAATAAATTAAAACAAAGATGTCGGACGATTTTGAAGTTGGAGGAGAAAATAAGATCTACTTTTCTTCCCTTTTTTCCCTACTTTTTTGAACTGGAGTACACAGTCAAATAACTTAGATAGATGACGTGAACATGACCTTTCCAACGTAATGCGTGGCGCGTCGCAGACCAGCACAAGACGAACAATTGTGGTTAAAAAGTATATATATATATTATTATTTTTTTTAGAAAATGACTGATCGTTTCGCTAGACATTCGGATATATTGTTGCCATTGAAGTCCATTCTGTGTAGAAAAATCCTGGAATGTTTTCCTCAAATACCTTAATTTCTTTTCGACTGAAGAAAGAAAGACATGGATAACTTGGATGTCATCGGGGTGAGTAAATTATTAGCAAAAAATGTTTTGAACGTGAATAAAGGGATAAAATGATTGACTACAGGGGGACTTTAAGCATATTTCATTCATCTGGCCCTTGGTCCTCATTATAGCTAACTTTGGGGAAGAAGTGGCAGGAATAGACAAATAATTGACATATATAGTGACCAAACACAGTTTGCTTTGTCTTATGTGCTGTCTGGGGTTTACATGTGTACAAAACCTCCACTGAATGTGCAGGCTTGTGGGAAGTTTTGCTTGACTTCCACGTTGAGTTCGCATGAATTATGAAGTGAAGAGAAGTGCTTTTAATCCATTTCCCCTCAGTATTACAGGCCATTCATTACACTAGATTATTAAAGACCCATCGCATAAAATGACTAAAGGAAAAGTTGAGCGCACAAGGTCAAAGAATGCCGAAAGGGAAGGAAAAGTTAAACTGAAATTGCTATTGACGAATTTCACCTGGGGAAGCGAACTCATTGAGATAAAGCTTCGTCTTCATTTGCAACTCATTTTAAAGTCTCCGGGGTGCCCAGGAAGCTCATCAGTCCAACAGAAACTCTTGATTTTCTATGAAACACTGAGACGGATCTATGTAGTTCAGCAGTTTAACTACAAACCCCAAATCAAGAAAAATGAACTCTACTCACATGTGAACAGAGCAAATAGAGGAGCTACTGTATATACGCTGATATGCTGTTGGGAAATTTTTGTTTTTATTTGATCAGTTCTATGGAATTTTTACACATCTCTCTGGAATAGTATATTCTGGTTGGCCAAGCACTGATTCTCGATCCTGGTTGGTCAGCTGTAGAATTGAGTGGCCAGTCATTGTTATTTAGTTTATTTCATAATTTTGATGGAAAAATGAATGGCAATTCACACTGAATCGACAGACGGTGACCAATGACAATCATCGGATTACAATAAATCACTACTCAGACATTACATGAGCCGACTAACTGCGATTACACGTTCAAAACAAGCGCAGAGCAATGCCAACAGATGCCCACACGGGTTACAAACCGATCCGACAAAACCGGTCGGTGTCTGCAGTGTGCATTGGCCTTTACACAGCTCTCTGGAATACTTGATGCTGATTGGTCAGTTGTAGCACTGATTCTTGACTCTGATTGGTCAATTTATGTTGTTGTTATTGTTTTTAACAGTTCAATGGAATTGATACAGAGCTCTCTAGAATACTCAGTTCTGATTGGCCAAATGTAGCATTGACTGGTCAATTGTTGTTGTTTTCAACAGTTCTATGGAATAGATGCACAGCTCTCTAGAATACTCAGTTCGGATTGGTCAGTTGTAGCACTGATTCTGATTGGCCAAATGTAGCATTGACGGGTACATTTTTGTTGTTTTCAACAGTTCTATGGAATAGATGCACAGCTCTCTAGAATACTCAGTTCTGATTGGTCAGTTGTAGCACTGATTCTGATTGGCCAAATGTAGCATTGACGGGTACATTTTTGTTGTTGTTTTCAACAGTTCTATGCAATTGTTACACATCTCTCTAGAATACTCAGTTCGGATTTGTCAGTTAGCACTGATTCTGATTGGTCAATTGTAGCATTTTACATTTACATTTTACATTTATGCATTTGGCTGACACTTTTATCCAAAGCGACTTGCATTGCATTTCAAGGTATACATTTACATTCTTATCGGTTCTTTTTTTTTTGTTTGTTTTCAACAGAGACACAACTCTCCAGAATCCTCAATACTGATTTGTAGCACTGATTCTTGATTCTGATTGGCCAGTTGTAGCATTGATAGCAGATAGCTTTATTTTGTTTATTTGATCAGTTCTATAGAAGGTTACACTTTATTTCGATGCTCCACGTTAGACATTCTACTAAGTAAGTGCAACTACATGTTCACTAACTCTCATTAGAGTATTAGTAGACTGTCTGCTTAACATCTGCTATGTGCTAACACTTTATTTTGATGCTCCCAACAGACATTTTACTGACTTTGCAACTACATGTCAACTTATTCTACTAACCCTAAACCTATCAGTCTCGCTACAGTCTGCTTATACTGGACCATTATATATGGACCACTGAAATAAAGTACGATTTTTTACAGTGCGTTCTGGAATACTTATTCTGATCGGTCAATTTTAGCATTAAGCCGTCAAATACTTTTTTTTTTTATCATTTGTTTGGTTATAGGGGGACAAATATCCTCATTATTAAGAGCATTTGATTGGACAATGAGATATAATTAATTTATGCATAGGATGACAATATTGGCATATTAAACTGTACCAGATGCTACTGGTCTAAAACTGAGCCAAAGCGACAGGTGGACTCTCATTATGAGGGTGATGGTTCAGCTGGCATGTTGTCAACAATGCAGCAGATGGGTTGTGTACAGTTAAAAAATCTCTAGCGAAAAGATACTGTTATTTTAGCAAAAGCAGTTCGTACAGTAATGAAGAGGGGGTCAAAGTTCAGCTATAGTTAGCGTTAGCAGTTAAATAATAGCGACATAAATGTTCGAACTGCTTAGCATTGCTGATAGCATCGAGGAAGTATGGCCATTGCATGGACTTGAGTGGTAATGCTATCATCAAATCTTTGCGACAACAATATCAGACATTATGTAGCAACCTAAAGAGTGCAAGTGCCGGTCATTAATGATTCATAGAACAAATGTGATTGAAAATGCTAATCTAGTGCTGAGTTGCATTTTCTTTGGTTTATTCCGAGTTAAATGAGTCTATTTGTTTATATGCCAGAACTGACCGTGGAGGCGTTGTGTCTAATGCTTTCCAAAGCAGAAAAGGACAAGATAAATGTTCAACAAAAAGAACAAGTCAGCTGACTTTACATCCCTAGACATTCAACAGTCTATTTGTGTTATTGTGGGCAACACTTATGCATTCAGTATTCATTATGCTCACTATTATTGATGATTTATTATTATTTTGATCTATTATATTTGGATTATTTTTGTGTACATACTACCTCATGGACTACAATCAAAAATGACTGCAAATTCGAGTGTGTTTAATCATTGCTGTTTGTTGTTCCCTGATTTTGGTACATTAATGTGCGTCAGCATGAATCCAGAGTGACTCAAAGTAATTGGTCTTCAATTTGAAATCGTGGAAATACCTGCCGGCACACATTTTATGCCGAAGCTTGGTACTGAATCATAAGGGACGCAAAAATTATTTTTTTTTCTCTTTTTTTTTGTGCGACTGCTCTCTCAGAGCGTTATGATTATGTCTTGAGCACTTTTGCGTGATTGAATCTGAGCAAGTGCTGAATAACATCAGTCTTGTTCATTATGAAAAATGAAATGAAATGAGAAGTCCTGGGAATCAAACAGAGATGCTTGTTGTTTGGGTTGCTGTAGCAGTTTGCACTTTTAGCAGGTTTAATTGGGATAAAGATAGGACAAACTATCATGCACTCTTAGTTAATTATCATATTCCTAATGGATATAAACGCATGGACTAACATATAGTGAATGACGCGACTGACAGAATAAGTATTACAGAGAATTGTGTAATACGATACAGCTTATTATAGACAGCTTCAAATGTGGGAAATACTTCAAAGCCCAATATATAAAGTGTGACAGATTTATTTATTTGTATATTTATTTTTATTTTTATTTGATTTCAAAGCTATGTATTTATTTGTTTTAAACTGGAATTACAATTGAGTCAATTGTTTTGAAAAACGATTGCATTTTTAATTGAATTTTAATTGTATTTATTTATGTGTTGTTTTACATTAATTATTTTAATTATTTTTAATTTTGAAACATTTAATTAAATTATTTTTTAATTTTATTTGAATTAACTTTCCAAGCTATTTATGTATGTATGTATGTATGTATTTGTTTATTTATTTATTTTATTATTTTATTATTCAATATTAAACAAATATTGAATTTATTATTCTAAAAAATATATAATTTTAAATTTAATTTATTTTCATTTTTTTATCTAAAGTAAATTTTAAATTCTGAATTAAAATTGAGTCAATTGTTTTGAAAAAAGTAATTAATTGCATTTTTAATTTAATTTAAATTTTTTTATTAGCATGTTGCTAAGCTAACACAACACTTAATAAATACTAATATGGAACTGCATGTGTACAATAGTATAAATATATCTGATGTTAGCATCAGTTTTGAAAAAAAAAACGTTTTAATTTAATTTGTTTACTTTTTAAAATTTCAATGAAAATTGATTAAATGATTTTAAATATTTAATTTATTTACTTAATTTTTAATTCTATTTTTTTTCCAAGCCATTTATTTATGTATTTATTTACATTTTAGAAATATTGAATTAATTATTTAAAAACATATTTATTTATGTATTTGTTTGACTTATCATGACCACACCACTCTTAAGGGCCATTCACACACGTGCGAATCCAGGCCTGTTCTTGTCTTATGACTTTTACACATAAACACACTCCCATGTGTCTCCCAAAGGCATTTCCTTCATTCCACATTCAGTTATTATCTTTGCTGAAACTATGCATTGTTTACTGAAGATAAATGAAATCGAAACCCATGCTGCATGATCAATGTGTGTGAAATCCACTATGATAAATGCTTCATTCACAGAGATGAATGTAATAGTGTCTGGCTAATGAACACATCTATCCCCTGTGTCTTATATGACAGTAGCATGTGTTCACTTAAGAGTGAATAATCAGCTCATTTCTATGCTATCAGACCTACGCTGTCTTCATGACAGCCCATAGCCAATCAACTCGCTCTATAAACACCATTATAGAGTGCCATATAATCCCCTGTGTGCTGCCTTGTGACATTTTATTGAGAGATACATGTGATAAAACCTAATGACCGGCCCATGTAGATGGCATCATGTGTGTGCTCCTCATGTGAAGGCTATTACAACGGTTGCCCTCTACGATACCAAATATTTGCAGCCTCACATGTAGGCCCTTTCCTTCTGAAGGCAATCCCAGAATGCATCGCCACATTCAAAGAAAAATAACAATAATAATTGTAGATGGCAGACGAGTCATGAGAAACACAGAATATACATATGCTTGTTTTTCACTTTTCATTTAGTACCGTAACCTGATGGTTCAGATCTGGAAAGAATATTTTACCTAATATGAGTATTTTTATACTTAAATTAGTGTTGTTAGCTTAGCAACATGCTATTATCATGCTATTAATTTCATTGTACACAAATGCAATGACAATAAAGACATTCATTCATTCATTCATTCATTCATTCATTCATATCAGATCTAATCGAAATAGCCAATCTCCGTATTAAAGTGCTGTGTTGTTAGCTTAGCAACATGCTAATATCAGATCTTATCGAAATAGACAATCTCCGTATTAGAGTGTTGTGTTGTTAGCTTAGCAACATGCTAATATCAGATCTTAGCGAAATAGACAATCTCCGTATTAGAGTGTTGTGTTGTTAGCTTAGCAACATGCTAATATCAGATCTAATCGAAATAGACAATCTCCGTATTAGAGTGCTGTGTTGTTAGCTTAGCAACATGCTAATATCAGATCTTATCGAAATAGACAATCTCCGTATTAGAGTGCTGTGTTGTTAGCTTAGCAACATGCTAATATCAGATCTAATCGAAATAGACAATCTCCATATTAGAGTGCTGTGTTGTTAGCTTAGCAACATGCTAATATCAGATCTAATCGAAATAGACTACCCAATATCCGTATTCGAGTGCTGTGTTGTTAGCTTAGCAACATGCTAATATCAGATTTAATCGAAATAGACAATCTCCGTATTAGAGTGCTGTGTTGTTAGCTTAGCAACATGCTAATATCAGATTTAATCGAAATAGACAATCTCCGTATTAGAGTGCTGTGTTGTTAGCTTAGCAACATGCTAATATCAGATCTAATCGAAATAGACTACCCAATATCCGCATTGGAGTGTTGTGTTGTTAGCTTAGCAACAAATGCTAACATCATATTTAATTTAAATAGACTATTTCATCCAACAGTCGTATTACGAGTACTGTGTTGTTAGCTTAGCAACATTCACGTGAGGAGCTCTGTGTCCCGTATAAAGTGCCTAGAACATTTTAAATCAGTCTTAGGATGCCTATAGCTATCAAGGCCTCAACTAGGTTGAACACAGCTGTAGTAGTATTGTCATATTCACAGATGGTAATTTTATGTAGCAAAATTGATGCTAGGACAGAAAGGCTTGAGTGTTGACATGATCAGGAGTCTTTACATGAGGCTCACTAGTTAGCATATAATCGCTAATTCCACCAGAAAGATTGCAATAAAGTCTGTTGGCATACTTTTAAAGACAATACCATTTTGTATCAGCAGATAATTACTGTGAAAGAACAATGTGTCGCCTATATCTAATGGCCAAGAAGCCAATCCATTATATAAAATAGCATTTTATGTCATTTGCAATAACGTGCACCATCAAATCATTTATAGTTAGACCGAGAACATAGTATTAGGAAAGTAAATAGGGTCAATTTTGATTGACAAATGGCAACCCCATAATAGCCAACACTGGCAAACAAAACGATTCTAGTTCATTTGATTGACATCCTCCCACTGTGTACAATCATCACATCTAGAGAGTTAGCATGCGCAGCTACGCCGGTTAGACGCATTTCACTGCACAATGCATGAAGACAATTACCATATCAATTACCACATAATTCAGAGAAAATGAGGTGAAAAGGAGGAAAATACAAAACAGCACGAGTGAGAAGGGGAAAAGACAACGAGGATAAAGACAACGACGTAAAAGAGACAAAGAAGGAATGCATATTTAGCACTATATGCATCACACAATTGCCAAATGAAAAAATCATTTTGGAAAAGATATGAAACATAATAAAGATAGGCAGAGCAGATATCATAACCTTCCTAACAGAGGCCAGATTTTTTTACTCAATATTTCACCAGTAATATATGTATATTGGAAGTTGTAAAGAAGTCCCTATATATATATATACCAAGTGCAGAACTGCTTTCTGTGACGACTGGCAATCACTGTTATTTTTTCACCATTCGCAATGACAATCAAACGTTTATGACGGCAAAATGCAGATGAGGGATGCTTATGGGCCTGATTAATGCCGCTTTGGCTTGTTGATGTCTCTCGCTAAAGCATTCTTGATGGTGACGTTTCTCACTGTAATTTGCTTTATGGTAATAAAGGGCCAGCGTGATGATGTGCCATCTAAATAGCTGCATGAATTAAGCGAAGAGCACTTATATCTCATAAACTTTCCCCATCATCCTGTAGTAAAATGTGAATTGATGGAGGCATTAGGGCAGATGGCTTAAAGCACACAACCCCGACCGTACAATTCAGACTGAATACTATAGCCTATTTAACCAATGCGAATCCAATTTATATTGTGTTTGAGTGTGTTTTCACAAGTACATATAGTACATATAAATATAGCTACTAATGGAAGAACTGATGATCTGTATTCATTGCTCAGTTACTATTGCAGATCTCTGACAACTATATGTATTGGGAATTATGGACAAGCCAAACTGCTATTTATGTTGCGGAAATACTGGGATGCAGCAAAAAGGTTGCCAGCTGCCAGTTTCTAATAGCTCCACAAAGACAGGGACTCCCGATATCACGTATCTGGACGTGGTTTGCTCTGAGACAGTGGTGACTAATTCATTATTGTAATTGTCTACAGCATGACCAGTCCATCTCTGTTCTGGTTGAAAAACAGAGCTCATGCATGATAATGTGGGAGATTCGAGAACCGCACCAGCTTTAAAGGATCTCTCGGTCCCCTAAAATAAAACCCAGACACAAATTTAATCCACAGAATTAAGTCAATATATGAATCAATACTCAATGTGCTGTTGGTTTTTATATGATACCTGGGCTACATTACATGATGGAGCTTGGTTGGGCACTCTATTGTATTTCATAGAATCGGATCTATTGATCTCCACATCAGTTAACGTTCAGGATGTCACCTTTGACTTATTACAGGGACAATCTCTCGAAGTAACCTGTGGTTAAAGCTGCAATAAGTGATTTTTTGGGGGGTAAATATCACATAAAATATCCGTTGCCTGACGGAGAACTACAGAACCCAAACCTGAGAAATAACACCTAGACTGTTTTGTAAACAAAGAAATAATCTGCCTGTGAACTGGGTGTGATAGCCAATCAGATTACTTGGAGGTGGCTCTCAGCCAATGGAGTGATTGTTTGATGGACCAATGGCAAACAGGGGATTGTTCTTGAAATCTGTCATTAGTTTTACAACTTTTTAATGCCAGTCGTGGTGCAAAAATTGCGTAGAGCAATCATTGTTTGTAAAAGGTTGACATTCTGTAGAAATTTCTCCTTTTGTGTTCAAAGAAGAAAATCATTCAGGTTTGTAATGACATGAGGGCGAGTCAAACAATTATGGGAGAAATTAAGCTTTTCGAAACTTTGAATCAATTGAACCGATTGCTTTGCGTAATGATTCACTGTTTCGAAGTGCTCGAAATGGCATGCGCTGGCGACGCCTGCTAATCAAAACGTTAATGAAACGAGTTAATGAAACGAAAACTCATATAAAACACCTTTTACAAGGCAATTGCAAATGTTTTATTGAAGGTGTAATCTAATAAATGCAATCAAAAAATCATCTAATACCATTTAATATGAAGTGTTACTTTATTATAGGGCTTGTTTTATGGAGAGCTTGGTAAATCAGGTCAATAAGAGACTATGAACTAAGGCCATGTTTACACCTGGTATTAATATGCGTTTTGGTCGATCGGATCACAAGTGGACGAGGGAGACACATTCCTGTTTACATCTGGTGTTTTAATCCGTCTCTTTTGTCCAGTCAACCACTACTGTCCTGATTTCTTCAAGGGAACGGTCTATAGGTAGGTAAATGAATGGGGTTTTCAGATCTTTCGATCTAATGGACAAAATAAGCTCACGCAATTTACATATGAACGCGACTGGAGACGACAAAAAAACATACGGAGAGAGCATTAGCTTTCGTCAGACTGCCCAAACTCTCAGGAATGGTGAGAAAACATTGTGCTTAGTACGTTTTTCATCAAATCAAACTTGGGTCTCCAGCCGACAAAGTTTAAATCCCATCTGGCTAGTGCGCTTCCATTATAATAGTAGGCATTTTTTTTTTTTTTTTGGCTGTTCGAACACATTTGACCACATGAGCGTTTACACTATGAAAGCAATCCGGTCGAATGCGTTTTCAACTACCTCTGGAAGTGGTGGAAAGTGGACAAGCTCAAAATGCTGTATTTACCCCTTTATTTAGCGTCGTCCGCTTGTGATCCGATCGGCCAAAACGCATCTTAATACCAGGTGTAAACAGAGGCTAAAACTCTTCCTTTAATTGTACAAATGTGTCAAAACCTTAAAAAGTACAGAAAACAAAAACAAAACATAGACACTGGTTCATGGGTTCACAGAGATCATCGCCCTCTAGCGGCGAACAATTGAAATTTCAAAACGAAATGGTTATGCCGCGGCAAAGCCTCGATTACTGAAATCACATGACCTAGGCAGTTTGATGCGTGCTCCGAATCCCTGGTTCAAAACAAAAGGTTTAGAAGCTTCACGAAGCGCTTGGAAATATAGTAACACATTTAATTAGTATAGTTACAATATAGTTACTAAGGCTGCATAGATTAGGTCATCCGGAACCGGGGACACTTCCTATTAGAGCCCTCCATTTCAGCCCGAGCCCGACGGGCCCCGACTTATTTACGCCCCTAGGGCCAGGCTTCAGGCCAATTTTCACGTCATAGTTCACACGCGGGCCGGGCCTCGGGCCTGTTTTAGGCTTATCCTAAAATTAAATATGAGAAGTTGACGATGGAAAAACAAACATAGAAAGACGTTTTATAACCTATCACAATGACATATCACGGACACATGACAGTCTGCTCACACACACACACACGCACACAGGTTTCCCGGCGGCACGACCCAAGATTTTTAGTGTCCCCGCCAGAAGCAGAAGTATAGCGAGCGTGACTTCAGCGCAGCTGGAATAGTTAAAGAAAAAAGTACGACTGGATTAAAGGTGGGGTATGTAATTCTCTTTTTTTGCCATTTTTTCAAAATCACTTAAAATCCTATTCCTAACCCACTTACAGCCACTGAGTTAGAAGCACTGAAATAAAAATTAAGCAATTTAATCATCTGTGGAACGGGCAGGACTCGAAAAACTCCAGCCAATCATTTCCAAGACCACCTAGAATCATTGGACAGTAAGTGTGTCAATCAATCGGTCGTACCATCCCCCCCATCCATGTCCATGTTCTTTGAATAAGTGGAGTCAAAGGAAAGAAGGTTGGACCATTTGAATTGTGTATTTTCAAAATCTGCCAGCCGTTTTGCAAATCACATACCCCACCTTTAAAACCTTCCACTGTGGATGCGGTGATTTTTCCTCACGATGCTCTGTAAGAGACTGTTCTTAGCCGTGTTAGGGGCTGTCTTGTTGGTTTTCGTTTAAAAACTACTTTATTTTCATTAGTCTGTTGGAAACTATTGGAAATACGAATGGCCATGTTTTGTAATGAAGACTTGATTTTTGAGGTAAGATAACCTGCATGTTTGTTTTTAATTTAATGTCATTTATTTTATTTGCTTAGATAGGCTATAGCTCATTTCGTTTGCGAGCGCTGTTGCGACTGTGATCAGCAGAGCAGTTTGCCTCATTTTAAAAAATGATAATAAACGTTTAAACTAACTGTCTGTGTGATATGCTTAAGGTGTTTTATATATCTATGGATTTTATTGTAGCCAAGTAAAGTGTTGATTTGAGAGGCTAAATGGATCAAACATGTTTAACTCGCTGTCGGCTGCTTGGTCGTCATAAAAAAGAAAAGAAAAATATCCAAACATTTGTCTAAATTAACTTAATAAAGAAATGAAAAGAAACATAACTACTTTGCCATTGAGACAAAAACAGATCTATTTTAATGGCTGCAACATAGGGCAGGCTGTGTAATGAGAAGAAGAAAAAAAAAGGGGAAAAAAACGGGCTCGGGTCGGACTAGGGCTGATTATTCTGATGAGCTGTCGGACACGGGCCGGGCTAGGGCCTGAGCGTCCCGTGCAGGGCTCTACTTCCTATAACACCAGATGTACTCGTCACATCATAAGAAGAATGGCATCTACGCTAATGTTAGTCTTTCCATTTATTCCGAGGTATCCAGATCAGACGGTGAACCTGCGCCTGGACACGACCCTGAAGTGCCAGCCTCATCGGCCACCAGATAGAGGACCTGTGCCTAGACACGACCACAACGCATGATGTATTCAGCCGGATCCAGGCCGTATCCAGACCAGATGGAGGACCTGCGCCTAGACACGACCACAACGCATGATGTATTCAGTCGGATCCAGGCCGTATCCAGACCAGATGGAGGACCTGCGCCTAGACACGACCACAACGCATGATGTTGTCAAACGGATCCGGGCCGTTTCCAGATCAGATGGGGAACCTACACCAGGACACGATCACACCGCATCCCTGAAGTGTCAGCAGAGATTGTGTCAACAGATAGTCCACCCCTGTGAAGGCCTCATCCACACGACAGCCATCGGCACTGATCCTCAACAAACCCGTCTCCATACCGGCGTGATGACTCCGACCTCCAACCAGATGGAACTGGATAAATATTGTGAATGTTTTGATCCAATCTGACTTCTGACGTGTAATGCTGCCAAATCATAATCATACACTGTTCGTTCGTTGGCCAGAGGACAACTGGCCTTCCGGCTGAGTGGTTTCTCCCAAGGTTTGTTTCTCCTTTCTGTCACTGGTGGAGTTTTGGTTCCTTGCCACTGTCGCCTTGTCTTTTGGCTTGCTTAGTTGGGGACATTTAATATTCAACAATATTATTGATCTGCCTTACTTCAGGTGGACGATGACGATGACACATTTCTTTTCTAGAAACAAACCTGTTGTATTATTTTCATGTTATCACTGTGAAGCTGCTTTGATACAATCTGTATTGTAAAAAACGCTATATAAATAAAGGTGACTTTACTCTACTACAGTAGTTGAGATTCATTTTGAAGATTTCAAAGAGATTAAAGATGAACTTCATAGTAAAAATGTGAAAGACTTGAAACTCACATGAGCACAGCATCCTAAAAGTTGAAAATTTGATTGAGCAAGACATTACTAAGAGTTGATACCGTTTGAGGGTAAAAGATTTGTCTGAGGTGCTTGAATTGAACGAGTCAGGTCTTCTTAACAGGGTGTGAATGAATTGCTTTGTTCTCACAAAGTGTCCAACCCCTTGCCGTTTAGACGCTCCCTGTTGAGGAATTACTACTTGGTATAACCACAACAACTGTCATGATGCTTGAGGCGCGTGCTCGGGTCCATTACGCATAACGGACATCAACCGGCGGTGAACATTTTGCATGCTACTGCCTTTCCAAGGCATTTCTCTCACCGTTTAAATTCAGTCAACAACAATGGATTTTTGTTTGAGAGCAAACCAAGTGTGAACTAAATACTGGTCAAAGGCCTCACACTTTTCCACTTATTAACAGACCTGATGGGTTTGCCGAGAAAGATAATTGCTTCGTTTTCAGCAGAAGTTTCTCTTTAATGCAGAAACTAATTGTTTCTTCACAGTTAATCTGCCGTCCTGAGAAGCGCAATCGCACAAGTCATGTCAATATTGAATTCAAATAACCAGATGTCAGCAGAGTCCAGACAAATCTTCTGTCAGTGGAGTACAAGTCTCTCAATAATTCGGTTTCAATTAAAATCTCATTCAGGGTGATGTTCTGCTTCTCAGTGACGGATAGTTATCCTCTGGCCAACCTCTGAAATGGATAAAATGCCAATTAAGACCTATTGTAAAGGACACCCTATCAATTCCTTTTTAAATGACTTATACAGTGCCACGAACTATACGTGTTAATTCACACCTCAGGGTATTAGCCACATGAAAGACATGATGAAAATTGGACCATTTATTTATTCAGTTATATATAGTATATACGTATAGTTCCTCATATATTTGACATATTTCAATATAAGTCACTTTTTGGTGTATTCCACACAGAAGGCTATCCAATATTAGCCTGGCTCCGTCCTCCTACGTACTTTGCTCAATTTTCATTTTCCTTCAGAACTACGTCTGGGCTTGCGGTATATTCTTGGGTTTTCTCCGATCAATTTTTTACCGGTCCAATCAGCGAACAGAGGGAGTGGCTGAGAACGATGACGTTGAGGTCGTGCGCTAGTTTGAGTTGACATACGTCACGAGACTCACGACCAAACGTTAGCGATTGGTTATAGCAGATCCTGAGTGGCTCTGGGCAGATCCAATAGTTTTAAACTTTAACCGAGGACCCGCCTTCAAGGAAGTTAACGCTTGTCAAAGGAGAGTGGCCAGACTCGCTGTACAAATGAAATGTACGAGAGTCTGGTAGGACCAGGCTAATCAACATAACACATCAAATATAACACAGAAGAAACACTTTTATGGAGTTTTGTTGTCATTTTTGGAAATAAACTTGTGTATATAGAAACTATAAAGAGGAACTTCGTGTTCTTCCAAAGAACATCTTAAGATTTAAGATGGGAATCGGTGCAAGTTATTGTCCATCTGCAATTTTAGTGTATCAGCAATTCAACAGAAAACAGTTGATTTGTTAAGCTTCTTCTCCCTCAGGCTGAAAACTTTTTTATTCCAGACATTCACTTGAGACTCAAAGACTTTAAGTGTGGTCAATAATTTTATCCCTTAAAACTCATCTTTGGTCACCAAAATGACATTAAAATATAAAAAATTAAAAAATAGTCATGCTTTAAAGCATATAGCTTGAATGTAACTCTACACCTTTGCTTCATTTAGTATACGCTGTTCTATGAATATGCAAATGAGCCCCGCCTCCACTCACTCACACCAGCTCAGAGATCCGATCATTGACGATCACACGTTGATCTGATTGGTTACAAGGTAATTTGTGACGTCAGAAACCAGCGATTTCAAAACGCGTTTTTGGTTCACTGCAGTTTTAAGGAGAAAATACTCAGCAATGGTGTTGACTTATGCATTTGCACATGCTTTGTCTTAAAGCACATTAAAAACACCACATAGACATATAAACAACATTAAAAGCTTGATTTTCACCACAGGGGGGCTTTAGATGAGAGCTAAATGCATTTGAAACTTGAGATTTGCTAACGCTAACTGAAAAATCTGATCTTCTGCCTGCAGTAAATGTCCATGTTTGCATGAAGTTATGTTGTATGTCAGCTCTAATGTTGTACTAATAAAGATTTTAAGGGAATATAATGGTTCATGGGTTCTTGGTGCATTTAAGGCATGATGCCAATTCACAGCATGTGGGCAAAAATCCACCCCCCGGTTTGTAAAAGAACAAACACATTGACAGTATGCTTACAATCGAGCAATTGCCCCACAGACGTCCATTTTAAGTAGCAATGAGTCGAAATTATTTTCGGTGGTAATTGACATTCTGCCTAAAATGCTGTCGATACTGCTTAACCTGTAAAGAGCTTCACTTGTATTGAACCCAGAACATCCTTTAACCTAATGTGGTGAGTAATGGGTCTTGCCTGTGTTTTGTGTGAAATAAAATCCATTCATTACCACTAAACTAACAGGTGGTATTTAGTTGATTTTACCAGTCTATCAATGTAGGCCATCTTGTTTCTGTCAGTATGTCTCTGTTCAGTGTGTTTAGGTGTTTAGCTACTGCCATCTATTGGAGACACAATAAAATGACTATAAAAACAAAACAAACAAAAAAACATGCAAAATATACATTGAACTATGTAGCCTACTCATTTTTGTAAAAAATATAGAGAACATTTTAAAGCTGTGAAATCATATAGCCTACCTTATGAATTGAGTAAATGTAAAACATTGAAGTGGATCTGAATAACTAGTACAATGACAACTCAGATACAAGTCACAGTAACTCAAATAGTTATGTTAGCCAATTAAAAAATAATATTGAGAAATAAATGTAAAATTGTTTCATTTGAAGCCATCTTAAAAATAGCAGCTAACTGTTAGATAGCAATGCAGGTGCTAACATAAACAACAAAAGTTTACACACATAACTAACATGTTTATCTCATTGTTTTAACATTTGTTTATCTAAAAGCTTATGCTTAAATACTTGAAATTACAATGAAAATATATATATTACCCACTTGGATTGCTTGAGTGAGTAGGTTTTGCCCAAACTATTAACTGTCAGCGTCACAGCTGTAGTGTAAACAACATGGATCACGTGTGGGTGTTAACCGGAACTGAGTAATGCGTATTGACTATTTTATGGGAACTAATTAAAATCTCCATTATCTCTAAACTAGAAAGCGACAATTTGGTGTTAATAATGCATCAATGTAGGCGTTTTCACGTCAGTGGTATTTTACGTGTTTATCTACCGCCATCTATTGGAGACACAAGCAGATGAGCCGTGCAAATCACGGCGAGGAAACTGGATAAACGAGAAGTTATTAATAATTAAATTAATATAGCCTAAAATTCCAGAGTTAATTTAAACCATGTGTAGCCTATTTTTACATTTGTAGATCACACTGCAGATAATAAAGCATACAACGGGGATAAAGGTACACCTTTAGAAATATGTGTTTTTCACTAGGCTACTCGCAAAAAATAAATAAATCATGTTTTGTTTAAAGATCTTATAAATGTAATATGAGGTGGCGAGGCAGGCCTAATTACCAGACACACAATAGACAATAGACAAATAATGTTTTTAATAACTTTAATCAAGTTTTTAAATCAGCAAAGTTTTAACTATTATTAGTTTACTTTGATATATAAATGAAATAATTTGTGTTCAATAAATAAACTGTCAATATGTATGTTTCTTTTAAAAATACAGAAACAAAAATTATTTTAAAAAGTAAAGATTCCGAAAGCATTGAATAAGATCCCATAATCATTTAACATAGCTTTACAGTAGTAACAAATATTATATTTTTAATGTCATATTTTTAAAATATGAGAGTGATTATCTCTAAGGTGGACATCCAACATTATGATATTTACCATCTGAATCTAACCATGTCATGGCAGCTAATGGGAAAGTCTATATGTAAAATATTTTAGATAGTCTTCCGTTATTGAAAAACTGTTGCATATACCTTGAACAAAACTGAAAATCATTAACACGACATTTGTCTCAAAATATAGTCAATCGTTATATTGATTCTCATTTGCTACATAAATCTACAACATTAAATATTAGATCAAATGTCCCCGATCACGTCGAGGATTAGAACAATTTCCACGTGCATCTTTAAAAAGTGATGAGCTGAATTTTTGTGCCATCTAGTGGTTAAAAAGAGAATAAAGACGAATGCGCCTTTTACCCCCGTGTGCCCTGACTCAAAGTGACACCAAATGACGTTCGGTACCTTAATACACTTTAACTTACGAATATTAGCCATCAGTGTCTGCACAAAGAAAAACTTTTAGGCTTGACTTTGCGGGGACGGAGTCGCGGAGCTCCATTTGCAGGCTAATGTTGCGTAGACGATGTGCGCGAGATGCCAGCAGAGACAGATGGAGGCTCCTCTTGGACGCCGACCATTGATTTCCAATGATTAGCATTAAGGAAGCAGCGCTGCTCTTGATTACTGCCTGGCAACCGTGAACATGTCCATTGAGTTTTAATTAACACAAAGTGAGATGCATTTCATTAGCGTTCGGAAAAAAATAAGACGTCAAAAGATAGTCCGGCAAGAGCGTTTCGCTTTTAACATCTCACCATGAAGATGATCTTAATTGACATTATGTGGAAGATAACTCCTTTAGACAGAAGTAGCGGCCTATTTATCTAATTCTGTGCTGAAAATAAGACAATAAATCTTCAGAATGAAGCTTAATGTAACAGTGCATCAATGTAATTACATACTTCGATAAATTAATATTATTTACAAACGACGGCGTCTAAGATGAATGAGAAACATTTGCAGTCTACGCATGGATGACCATTTTTATTGAATGTGAATCACAGATGTGTAAATAAATACATAAGCAATCTTAATCATTTACGTGTCACCTTGGCTCCCCACAACTTGTGACCAAATGAATTTTCCAGTCATGCATGTTACACATAATACTGTGCTGAAAGTATCTGGTTTATAGTCATTCAAGCAGATGCAATGAAATATACATCTAAATTTCATGTAAGTTAAAATATTCTGAAACCTAAATAAATAAATATGTACAATATAAAATAACATGCATAATCAGTAGTTCCAATATTGAATGAAACTATCTCAGGAAATGAACCCGGTGAAGAAGTGCGGTTCAGTTTTCAGCACTCCCGTTATGTGTACGACAGTAATTTGACGTCATAAGAGCCTTCCACCTGGAATAAATGTAATAAACATGTTAATTCAGTGCAACAGAAAGATAATGGCACCGGTAGACGGCAGCGAGACTCACGTCGAAGCGTCCGATGGAAGCCGCGGTCTGGCTCGCCTGCATGATCTCAGTGAGCGCCCACATCTGCTGAATGCTGGAGGACACCGTCTCTGGATCAGGAAGTCCCTGAGCAACACACACACACACACACACACACACACACACACACACACACACACAATTAAAGGTATAATGCACTAGACACCTGACGTCATTTCAAACGTTTAGCATTTTTGCATATGTAGAACACAAACGAGGAAAATAAACCAATTTTTTTTTTTTTTTTAATCTTGGTATTTGTGGAGTACAGTAGCAGATTACGTTTTGACCAGCAAGTGGCAGTAAAATACTACCATAGAGAGGAGAATAATTATTATTGTAAGAATCAATATATAGATAGATGTGGATATAAAGAGTGTATATCACTCATTTTCACATAAAAGTATTCATCTTAAAAGAAACAACAGATCACTTGCATTTAATGTTGTAGAGTATTGGTCTGAATGGTGATGTTGTTACTGGTGGTAGACAAATTATGTCTTATTATGCCCTCTTACTAAGTCTTGATTTTGTTTTTGGGCTCTAGAACATGTTTTAATGCTTGAATGTTCATTATTTTGTCACATATTCTCCATCGTTGCAGCCCCTCTCTTCCCAGTCTGTCAGTAACGCTCTTTGGTGTGTTTCGCGAAAGCATCGTTAGCCAACTATGTTCGCAAGTTCTGTCGTTATCAGCAGTTCAACGAGTCGGTGTTTCCCGAAACCATCATCGCAAAGGTGTGTGTTTGGAACGACAGCTCTCGACCTGTGGTTAGAAGCAGAGTTTCTTGTTTTCATGACATGTGGACTCCATAAATCCTTATCTTGAGCCAAATAAACAAGCTGACATTCAGTACAATCTATATATTTTATTTAGAATACAAACAAATGTCATTTACGTGTTTTTGTTTGTGTGAACCTGCTCTAGTGCGAACGAGAACGAGTCTATGATTGAATCTGGAATTAAGCAAAATAACTGAAAAAATGAGAAATAGTCCTCAGATGCCATGTCCGTAATTTATATCAAAACATCTAGCGTTAATTCAATCTCAAACTGTTTAATTAAAAGTAGTTATTACTCCAACACCTGTGAAACATGATTAACCAACGTGGTTGAACACCCTCTTTGGGACAGTACGGTTTCGGGAAACAGTCGCGACTAGCTAGTTGATTTCTCCAACGATGCATCGTACTATTGTAGTTAAGCAGCGAGTTGCGTCGTTGTACGGGAAACGCACCCCAGTTTAGTTCCTGTCTCTATGAAGCCCCTCCTTCTGAAAAGCATAATGTGCTCTGATTGGTCGGCTGGATCAGAGTGCTGTGATTGGTCAAGCGCTTCAAATGTGTTTGAAAACTAAAAACTCAACCAGGCCACGGCCCTTTATTTAGCATATGAGATGTTTAAATGCGAAATATTGTCACGTGTCCGTTCCCGGAAGAAAACTCAAGACTACAATGGAGGGGTTTCAAGGTGACACTGATATAGAGAAGAAACTTTGTAACGTTGCAGTCAGACATTGTCATGCTCAAACAGCAACATTACACACTAAAGAAAGTTGAACATGTAAAAAAGCTAGAGGTAAAACAATGAATTATGTTTACTTCTGCTTTCCAGGTGGTGAAACTGTTTAAATAAACATTAAGTTGAGCCTTCTTTGATAAAGCTATAGAGACACTTTCAAACCATCAAACAAGCATTTTACATTTCTAATGCAAATGACAGATAAATGGGGACTGGGAGTTGGGACACGTCCACAATGCTCAGCGATTGAAAAAACGGCAACCTGAGAGTTTCATACATTTCCGTAATTATCTTTCCGTTCTGTTCTTAAGCAAAACTGTTCATTAACACCTCGGAGCTGCATAAATACATAGACAGAGTGTGCTAGTAAATTAAATCGCAGTCTTTAAAGGGAGCATTGTATATGCTGTTAAACAACAAGACTTTCAATATTCATTAGATGACAACTGTTGTGCATTATACAACTAATTATAAGACACACAATACTCACATTCAAATCAAGAGGTTCCTCGACAGGTGTGAGAGTGGATAACCAGACGGGAACATCTCGCTCCGAGTCCTGGACAGACGAACACAACACAACCACTGAACAAGGTTTGGTCAAAACCAAGCAAACAAATTCAGAACAAAACAAAAACAAAAAACTAAACAAGTAAACCAAAACAAAGAAAAAAAATTTGATTTGGGTACTGGAAAGACAAAATAAAACATAGACCGACCAACTCTGTAAACAAACAAAAAAATGTTAATAAAATGAATATATAAATAAAACTCCAAACAAACACGAATACGAAAAAAAAAAAAAAACAAGCAGGAACATATTGTCCACTGATGACGTTTTGGTAAAATACTGCTTCATAAAAAAAAAAAAAAAGCAAATAAAAATTAAAATACAAAAAAGCAAACAACAATGAACAAAAAAATAACTAAACAAATCCAGCCAGGGACATCTAGCTCTTAAATCCTGGACAAAACAAAAACACATTCACAAAACAAAACAAAAACCAAGCAAACAAAACATAGGGGAGAGCCGGGACGATTGAAACGCGGGACGGATGAAACATTGAGGTTTCCTTGAAAACCACTCACGTCATGTACGTCAAATTTCGTCAGCACGTACAACACGCAATGCCTACCAGACCCGCAAAAACATTTCTTCTTTACGTCATGCCGTTTTGGATTTAAAGCCGGAAAGCTGTTTTTGAGTGCAGTAAGTGAATTATTTTGTGCGGTACTTTTTTTTGACTGACAAGTTGTATTTATTGTTTCATGTGCCATTGTAGTGATAATACGGCAGGTGTATTAGTACTGTAACACACCCTTAAGTGTGCAATATCAAAGTTTTTTAGTTTAAGGGGAAAACAGGTTTAACTGTCGGGATGCGCTGTCGGGACGGTTGAAACAGCGCCTCCTGCCAGTTAAACCTGGTCATAGGAAAACCGTTGTTAAGGCTATTCAACTAGTAAACACTCGATATGACTCAAGGAAGAAATGTAAGATCATTCATTGTAAATGGCTTTGTCTGTCTTCGTCAAAATAGCCTATTAGAAAGATTACACAAAATGCGCATAGGCTTATTGCCTATGTTTAATGGGTGATAGAACAAAAATGGTTAAAATGAACCTTTAAATTAAATAAATTACAAAATATGTTTGTAACAATATGTACATAAGTTACTTGTCAGGTATTGTTCATAAAAACAAGCATTAGATGAATAGTTGCCGTTTAAACTGTTATGTTTCATCCGTCCCACCCCTGTGTTGCAACCGTCCCACTCAGGCGGGACGATTGAAACAAAGCACAACTACCGATCAAAGTCAATTTGTACTTAAATCATTCTATATTTGTACCGAATAACACATGATACTAAGAGAACACATATGTGAGTTGTTGATCACACACACACAAAAAATCTATCTGTAACCTTATCGTAGAAAATGACGTTTATCTGAAAAGTGTTTCAACCGTCCCGGCTCTCCCCTACTCCAAACAAAATCAGAAAACCTAACAAAATAAAAACAAACTGCCCAGGAAAAAGAAAACTGAACAACTCTAGGTTTTGTTTGAAAAAAAAAGGAAAAGGTTTTGATTGAAACTAAACTAAACAAAAACCAAGCAAAAAAAAAAAAAAAACATAGAAAAGAAAATTAGTTCAAAAACAAACTTCAAACAAACCAAAACCAAAGCAAAACAAACAAATAAACAAACAAACAAAAGCACAACAAAAGCATATAAAACAAACTCGAAGCAAACGTACAAAAGCAAAAAAACAACAACAACACCAAACAAATTAAAAACAAAATTCACAGTTCACTGTTCATGAAAAAGTAGTTCATGTTATGTAATGTTACATCTACATACGACTTGTTTTCAAAGGGTGGTAAAGATCTGGGGTAATATATAGATATATATATATATATATTAAAGGTATTGCGGAGGATCTTTCCTACTTTTAGAAAAGACCCGCCCTCTCCAATTTCTATTTGCTCCCGACCGAGAGGGAACGACTACTAGCAGTGATTTTAAAAGGATTTCTCCAAATAGCATGACAAACTTTACCTGTCTAGTAGAATCTTCGCGACTGCGGCATCAGTGGGAAGCCCAACATGTGCTTTTAGCGCACGCCAGCGTGTGAACGGCCTTACGTAAACATATCACCAGAATGATTGACACTTAGGTGGACCAATAGTATACACTACCCACCCGGAAGAAGAAAATCCTCCGCTATACCTTTAAGTGATTAATTATGTCATAAATGACCATTTATTCTACATAGTTACCTCTTTTGCACACGGGTAAATGTTAATTTCCTCAATGCTGAAATTGTGCCATTCTGAGGAGGGCTGTCTCAAGATGAGTCTAACTGTGGTCACGTCATCAGCCTCCGTCAGCATCTGAGAAGCCCAACATAGAGAAGAGAAGATCTCAGCAAGAAGTGACACAGCGTTGGGAGAGTTCTGGGTCTCTTTCATGCAGCTATCAAAGAAACAAAGGAGGTTAAATGAAGAATGAACGTCGGGATTTAGACACTAAGGATGTGCGTTTTCCAAGCCTTAATTAACTAGACAGAATGAAAACCTGATAAAAGAGACAGTTTCATGTAGTAATCTGCAAAACTGCTCCAAACGCTTGACATTTGTGTTTGTGTTGATGACTGTAAAGTAGGGAAAGTTTCCTTCTACTTCTGCTGACGGTATGATACGAGACGAGAGCAACTGTTTCTATACATTTACTGCTTGGAGCTTCGTGTCAGAGAATTGCCCTGGAAAGATGTAATCTCTAATGATTATGTTTACTGTATTAAGGCCCCGATATACTTCGTCAAATCGAAAAATTAATTGATGTTTTAAACTAAATCAGTCTAAATCGAAGTTTGTTTGATGTTCGCTTCGGGAAACTGCTTGCCAAAACAAACTCTGGAAAACACTTTCGATTGGCCGGTGGTGATGATGTAACAAGTGGGCGTGGCTCTGAGGCTCCGCCCACTTCAACATGTAAATCTTCTCCAGTTCATTTCTTCTGTTGAGTCCGTCGAGGTCAGATGTCGGCGAGTAAAAATATTAACACATAATAGTAGAAACTGAAGTTTTCTAACTTAAAGAGACACTGACACTGTTTCATGTTTAATACCGTATTTTCCGGAGTATAAGTCGCATCAGTCAAAAAATGCGCCATGAAGAGGAAAAAAAAAACATATATAAGTCGCACTGGACTATAAGTCGCTCCGTAGTATAAGTCAACTCAGTCAAAAAATGCGTCATGAAGAGGAAAAAAACATATATAAGTCGCACTGGACTATAAGTCGCATTTATTTAGAAATGTATTTCACAAATTCCAAGACCAAGAACAGACATTTAATCTGGAAAGGCAAGTTATTCAACTACACAATAGCACACAGAACAACAGGCTGAATAGGTGTCCGGTATGTTAACGTAACACATTAATAGTTATTCAGCTACACAATAGCATAAAGAACATGCTAACTAACCCTAACCTGGGAGGCTGAATAGATTAACATAAGCCAGCGAGTCCAAGCAAGTAACCAGTAAACAAAGACCAAGCTCCCCCGATCTCCTTCCACAACACTTAAATTCCATTGAATTCTTCCTCGGTGTCGCTTCTGAACAACTCCGCCAACTAGAGCGCCCTCTCGCGGCTGTAGACGGTAAATGTTTTCGCTTGGTTCATCTCAGTCAGTATGAATTAATTTTGATATATAAGTCGCACCTGACTAGAGGTTTTGAGAGGAAAGCACACAGCACATATTTACATATTTCATATAAATGTCGCTCTCAGCAACTTGGACGAATTGAGACGTTCGCTAAAAGTTTACCGGTGGTCATGTTTTTTTGGTCAACTTCTTTTTACCCCTAGGTGAAGAACATAAAATAACTTTGCCTTAAGTTTATTGGGGCCTTTATAATATGAACACAAATACATATCTGATAGTACAATATATCATATATACACTACCGTTCAAAAGAGTGGGGTCGGTGTGACTTTTTTTAGGGATGCACCGATATGAAGATTTTTGCCAATACCGATCATTTTGCCGATTTGCCGATACCGATATTTCCTTATATTTGAAAGCCGATAACCGATTTATATGGGCTGATTAATCTAAATCCACATTTTTTATGATTTTTGAGAGCCTGATTACAAAAACAAAAACCTACCATTAAAAGCCACGTCCCAAGCACACAATTATAATGTTCTCATTATATTTTTTATGTAGCCTTTATGACAGACTTGCGCTGCACATGTTGCACTTAACTATATATTTTTGAAGTGATATTATCATATTATCAATCATATTTCAAGCAATTCAAAAACATCATTGAGAAAAGTGCGTATCAGAAGTGTCTCAGCTGAAGGAAATAATCCATTATTTATCGGCTTTAATATATCGACCAAATTTTCTAAATCGGGCCGATAACGATAACCTTAAAAAATGAACATATCGGCCGATATCGATAAGGACATCCTACTTTTCTTTAAACATTTTAAACCATTTCCTAGATGATTTACTGAATTTAGTAAAAACTTAAATATTGTGAAATATTAATACATTTTTCTATTTTAATATATTTTCAAATGTAATTTACTCCTGTGGTCAAAGCTGAATTTTCTCATTACTCCAGTCTTCAGTGTCACATGATCCTTCAGAATCAGAAATCATTCTAATATGATGATTTGATACTCAAGAAACATTTACTGTTATTATCAATGTTGTGCTGCTTCATATTTTTGTGAAAACTGATTTTGTGATTTTTGTGAAACTGTGAAAACTATTTATAGATCTAAATATAGAAATATTTTGGAAAATGTAATGTCTTTACTGTCACTTTTTATTTATTTGAAAATATTACTCGCCCCAAACATTTGAACTGTAATTTATACTATACCATCATATTGACACTATAGCTAAAGTAGTAATAATTGGAGCAAACAGGCAATGTAGCCAAGAATCTGACACGACCTTCACCAACCAACAGTAGAAGAAGAAGCTGCTGCATGAATTTGCCAGAAACAGTGACAAAGCAAGAATGTGTCACTTTTTTACGCTTGGAATAAGTTACTTATGCAGAGGAGTTAACCAAGGCTGCAAAAACTGGCAAGTTATCTGCTTGTTTTCTCAGAGATTTAAAGAGATTTTGAAGGCCGTCTCCAGAGAAACCATGCACACACTACCACTCTTTACCTCTTAACTTATTTGTGCTAGTTCACACAAAAGTGAAAAATTTGCCATTATAAATCATGTAATTGTAATTATTACAAATAATATCATTCCAAATGTATAAAGCAAACACGCACACACACACACACACACACACACACACACACACACACACACACACACACACACACACACACACACACACAGTTATTATTATGATATTGTTGTATTATTTATCGATTATACTATTTATTAATATTTTGAAAATCAATTTTATTTCATATTTTCACTTTATTTTTTAGCTTTAGTAACTTTGTTACTAATGTGCCAAATGTGGTTTTGTCCTTTTTATTATTATTTAATATTTCTATTTAGCTTTAATTAGAGTTTATTTCAGGTTTAGTACTTACATTTATTTTATTTCAATTAGTTTGTAAGAAAAACATTCTAACTTTCGCTCAAGTGTTTCATATAATACTTTTTTTATTTTAATTCAACTTTATTTCAATCAACAAAAACTTGTTTGTTTCAGCTATCAGACATTAAAGCATTAAAACATTATAAAATAGTCTATATTAGACTTATGTCTTCTCTACGGTCAGATCTTGACAGCCCAATTTACTTTAAACATATGAAAAAAGCAGCAAGGGTTTTCTTAAAAAAAAAAAAAAAAAAATATATATATATATTGTCTTCCACAGTAGAGAGAAAGTCAGGTTTCTGAGTAAATGATGACAGTATTTTAATTGTTAAATGAACTAATCCTTTTACATTCGCAGTAAGACCCCATTTAAGTGAGAAGACATGTCCTTGTAATTATAAAGACCCACAAGGACGTTGTTTTAAATATTTCTACCTTTCTTAATAAAGACTTATTTATCATTCCACTGCCCGTTGACATAAAAAAGAAACCGGCTTATACAGATTATGGCAGATGGGGTGAGAGCTATGTGGCGTCCCAGGTGGGATTTTCAATGCAAATTTCATTTGATGACACTAAAGGTGTCCATACAGCGCAGAACTCCACGTCCAATCATCTGAGAGTTCACTCGAGGACTCGCATCTAATATCTCCGTGTCTTTGAAACGGAGCTGAAAAGCGTCGAGGGAGCCTGATCTCAATACATTAAAGCAGTCATTACAGGCAACTCACAGATCAAAGACCGGGACATCGGATCCCCGGAGAGCCACAAATGGGCCAAATCACCGTGATGACAAACAAAATGTTCTCCGAGCTGCTGCGATTATGCTGGGATGGCTGACAAAACGGTTAGGGGTTTTTAATTGAAAAGCTGAAGATATCCTGCGGACACAATTGCTGGTGTTGTCACCAGGAAATTATTTTTTAAAAGATCACATCTTTTTCCTACTTGCAAAAGCAGTAATTATGACATATACAGCCATTTAAAATAAACAAAATATCATAAATGCACAACTTTTGCGGGTAAAATTCAGTCATTTCAGTGGGAATCTGTGCACTTGGGAGTTTCAAATACAAAAAAAAGTTCCTGATGCAGATTTCGCTCGTGTTTATGTTGGTCACGCGGAAATGTTTAGATGGTGTCAGTGTCATTGCGTATGAAGCAATTGACATTAACTCGTAATTGTGAGAAATATAAAAAGTTATAAAGGCAGAATTACAAAAAATTATGTAAGAATTGCGAGATATAAAGTCAGATTGGGAGAAATAAACTCGCCATTGAGAGATAAAATCAGAATTGAGAGGAAATAAATTAACTATTGGGAGAAATAAAGTGAGAATTACAAGAAAAAAACGAACTATTGTGAGAAATAAACTCGTAATTGTGAGAAAGTCACATGCGATAAATAAAGTCAGATTGCGGGTCAGAATTGCGATAAATATACTTGCCATTGCGAGAAATAGTAAACATTACGAGATATAAAGTCAGATTGCTAGTCAGAATTGCGATACATTAACGAACTATTGTGAGAAATAGAGTGAGATTGCTAGTCAGAATTGCGAGAAATAAACTTGTAATTGTGAGAAATAGAGTTGTGAGTTTATACCTCATAATTCTGACTTTATTTCTGAGTTACATCTCTCAATCTGACTTTAATTCTCCCAATTGTGACAATTTCTCACAATGGTTAAGTTAATTAATCGCAATTCTTACTATTTCTTGCAATTATGACTTTACTTCTCGCATTTCTGACCTTATTTCTCGTAATTTTGACTTTATTTCTCACAATTCTGAGTTTATACCTCATAGTTCTGACTTTATTTCTCGCAGTTCAGAGTTTCTCTCGTTATTGTGAGATAATTAACTATTAATTGTGAGAAATAAAGTCAGAATTGATAGATAAAAAGTCACAATGCCCTTATTTAGCGTTTATTTTGTGGTGGGAAGAAGCTTCCATAATTTCGTCCACACAATAAGATAACCGGTAAAAAAAAAGACGCAAAGAAGTTGACAACATCAATTTCCAGTTTTTAATTTGAATTGATCTTCAATCTGATAACTCGAGATCTTTTAGCCTGTACTGTTTTCTGTTGATGCGTGAACAAAACTTCACCAAATATTATTTGTGCCATCCAATAATCGCAACAATCCTTGTTACTTAAGATATAAAACAAAGTCTCAGCTTTCAAATTCTGTCGATTTTATAACGAAACGTTTCGTTTTGATCGCTCTTTATTGAGGCATGACAAATTGCTCTATGTATTTAAATGTTTATAGGCTACAGAATTATACCTTATTATTTTGAGTGTTGATTATTAAATAAATATAAATAAATACTGGATTATTAAATGAAATGTATTTTCAGAATTGTGAGAAATAAATGTACCATTGCGAGAAATAGTCAGAATTGCGAGAAATACAGTCAGAATTGTGAGAAATAGTAAGAATTGCGATAAATAAACTCGCCATTGCGAGAAATAAACGTACCATTGCGAGAAATAGTAAGAATTGCGATAAATAAACTCGCCATTGCGAGAAATAAACTCACCATTGCGAGAAATAGTCATAATTGTGAGAAATAAAGTGAGATTGCTAGTCAGAATTGCGAGAAATAAAGTCAGAATTGTGAGATATAAACTTACCATTGCGAGAAATAGTCAGAATTGCGAGAAATACAGTCAGAATTGTGAGAAATAGTAAGAATTGCGAGCAATAAACTCACCATTGCGAGAAATAGTCATAATTGTGAGATATAAAGTCAGATTGCTAGTCAGAATTGGCAGAAATAAAGTCAGAATTGCGAGATATTAACAAACTATTGTGATAAATAAAGTCAGCATTGTGAGATATAAAGTCAGATTGTTAGTCAGAATTGTGAAAAAAAATAAAGTACCTTTAATTTTTTTTAAAGTAAAAAAATACCTTATTATTTTTAGTGTTGATTTTTAAATAAATATGAATAAATACTGGATTATTAAATCAAATGTATTTTGAGTTTCGGTTTGCGGCTATAACTTCAATTTCAGGAAAAACTAAATCTTTCCGGCGCATTGGTGGTTAAAGATCCAAAAGGTTGAAGGTTCAAACCCCCACAAAGGGACTTTTACTGATCCGTGGAGCACAAAAGCAGACGTTTAGCAGAATGTTCACGCTGCTCTTTTCCGAATGACGACTGTTTCGTTTTCTCGCTCCCTCTCAGTGGCCCGGTCCTACCTGTTGTCTGTAGACGGAGAAATAGTCATGTGACCCGGCCTCAGCGTGTGGATTAGCCATGAGGCAGTAGTTTCTCAAACAAGTGACCCACTTAGCAGAACCGTCCTCTCTACGCTGCAAGCGGACCGTCAGATACGCGGTGTAGTAGTTCTTGAAAGAGATTTCCTGAATCTAGACACAAGCACAAAAGGGATATACCTTGATGTCATAATAGAGAGATATCGGGCATTGATAAACCCATGGTCAATCAATACCTGTAGCTTTCTGAATAGATGTGCTGTGCGAGGCACTCACGTTCACAGGCTCGGCGAGGGTGATGTCTGTGATGTAGACGCCAGGGCGAGATGAATCGGATACAGCGTCTCCGATCTGCAGCGCCACGGGTGACTTGACAGTGCAGCTCAAGGCTTCAGCGCTCATGACCTGTGATGAGGAAACACAGCTCAACTTCACCAACTTATTGATGATCAAGAGCATCGTTATATAATGAATACAATTTTTACAAAATTATTTTCATTGTATATTTTCTAAAATATTTTGGTGACACTTTACAATAAGGTTCATTAGTTACTGTATTAACTAACATACACTAGCAATGAGCAATACGTTTGTTACAGTATTTATTAATCTTTGTTAATATTAGTTAATAAAAATCCATTGTTTGTTCATGTTAGTGCACAGTGCATTGATAAATGTTAACAAACACAACTTTTGATTTGAATAACGTATCATTAAACATTCAAAATTTATATGAATAAATTCTGAAGTATTGTTCATTCTTAGTGCATGTTAGGTGTCTCCAATTTAACTTGTGTGTGTGTGTGTGTGTGTGTGTCACACATAGTGTAAATCTTATTAATATAACATACAAAAAGCAATTACCATAAATTACACTTTATAAACAATATTTAATTCCTGATATTTAAAATCGTCAATCATTTTCAAATATTTTTTTCATATTCTTAATTTTTCTCTTTTTATTGTATTTATTGTTATTATCACTTTTTATTATATGTTATAATAAATCAGAAGCAAATCCTACCAAAGCATTTTCAGCAAAACGAAACATCAAATGAATTGTGTGTGAGAGCCAAACAAACCCCAGCTGATAACGGCCTGTGATGTTGTCTATGTAGGCGGCGCACTGGGGTTTGAAACACGGCCAGTATGCATCACTGCGGTAACGTACTTACTGTAATATATTCAGCTGTCTGACTCGCTCTTTGGACTAAAATTATCTTGTGTTGAATAGCCGAGAGGTGTCCTTAAATGGCGCTGAAGCGCTTTAAAGCAGCAGCAGCGTCATGTCAGACTCATCTGTGCAGGAATCAGAAGCAGCTTTATGATGGTTTATGGCTTCATGTGTTGATAGTTGCAGCTCCGCATGTCTCTTCCGGTCCTTTGTGTGACGCGTGTCTCTTAAAGGGCCAGTGTCTTTAAAGTAAACAAAGGGACCAGCACAGTCGGTTATTATAAATCACTTTACATTACAGTGCTTTTGTTACATGTACAATAATACATGCTGGGCAACGATTAATCGCATCCAAAATAAAAGTCTGTGTTAACATGATATATGTGTGTGACTGTGTATAGTGTAGGCTATCTATAATTTGTTTTGTATATAAACACACACACATGCATGTATATATTTAAGAAAGTGTTTTATTTATACATACAATATTTATATATCATATAAAGTATGTAAAAAAAAAAAATATATATATATATATATATATATAGGCCTATATATATATATATATATATATATATATATATATATATATAGTATGCATTTTTCTTAATATATACATGCATGCATGTGTATTTATATAAAATAATTATATACAGGATGCGTATATAACATCTTTTGGATGCGACTAATCGCGATTAATCGTTGCCCAGTACTAATAATAATCATAATAATAAATAGTTATAACAATGGGAAACTTCTGTTTATTTCATTGATGGGAAGAATGCTTAAAATAAAAACTAGTAGTTCAAACAAGCTTCTGCAACATATCTATATTTTAAAATAGTGTGTTATTTAATAGCCTTTCGGCAATTGTTCAAACTATAAAACAATTAACACAACAATGCATAAACTATACAGAGAGAGTACCATAAATGCTATAATAAGGGGCCACCAAATGCGCTTATTATTATTGCTTTTCATGTTTATATAATTGTTAATCTGATGAGAATGCAATCAATTTAAATATAAATATTATTACCAATGTTAACCACTTAATTTTCTTCCCCTCAAGCACGCTACATTTCTCGTAGCATGTGTGAATTACTGTCGCAGTTATTCATTATTGTTGAATCCAATGAGTTGAAGCAGTTCATCAAAAAGCCAGAGGCAAAATGAATGGCAAAGAATGTAATAAATGTGGTGTTAAATCACCTGTTTATGCCCCTGTCTTCGCTCGTTTGTGCTCGGCTCGATCGCTGTCACCGGCAGAGGGCGCTGACGCTCTTCGGCTGAGAATAACGCTGAGGTACAGTATGTACTTCTGGTGCTGTATACTCTCTGATTGGCTTTATCTCTTATATAAAACACATGTCTGCTCCACCATCGTGTATATTGTTCGGCATGCATGACATAACATGCTCTTTCTGTCAAAGTCATGATAATTAAGGGTGCATAATTATTCATGAGATTCATACTAAAGCCATTGTTGATGTAATACCGGGCCCATAGAAGACAAAAAGAGGACTTTCTTGTATTGCAGTGTTGCTATAGAAGGCGGTTTTGTAATCAGTATGTGTACCAGATCTAGGACAGGCCTACACATTTGTATTATGTATATTACATTGTTACTTAATATATTTTTGTATTGGTTATTTTATAATATTATTATTATGATTAGGCTAGTATATAGGCTGCACTGTGGACTCACATCGGCAATGTCATTTTTTAAAAACTAATAATCACACACAAATAAATGTAAACAACTGACGGTCCTATTTCTTCTTCTTCACATCGGCAATGTAATTTTTTTTAAATTAATAATCACACACAAATAAATGTAAACAACTGACGGTCCTATTTCTTCTTCTTCTTTTTTTATTATTATAATTATTACAATAATTTTTAACTAAACACCCTCTAAAACACGCGCGCGGACTGACTCGCGCATCCTCATTGTGCAGAAAAAAATAAATAAAGAAAAAAAACTGCTCTTCCCAGGTTCGCTTTGGGAATGGGAATTGGGAATCCAATATTTCCCTCAGCTGTGTCAGGACTGGCCGAGAGGATCAGCTAGTATTTTAGTCGGAGAGTTTATTTATTTGATGGCAGTTGTGCACACAGTCGCGTTCACGCTTCTACAGTGTCTGTTAATCACAACGGTTCACGCGCACGGTCCAGAGTATTATACACCCCCTCAGAGACGAGTTACATGGTTCGCCCTGGCTGAAAAGCAAAGAAAAACACCTTCAAGGACAGCTTAGAAGACAACTCAGAGGGAAAGGATTTATCATCAAACATGTTTCCAAATGAGCCACTGAAATTCACTCACCTCGAGCACTGCTGACTCGGTCAGGCATTGGCATGTTCGGTAGGAGCTGTTTTGTTTTGTTTAGTTTAGTATCCTTTCAAACCGACCCGTTTTCACAATCTAAAAAGTATCGTAAGCACTCATATCTGTCAGAGCCTTTGTCTAAAGTAAAGCCACGATATCTAACAAAATCGAAGAATGAACTGTGTGTTTAGGCCAAAATATTATTAGGCCAAAACTAGTGTTTGGAGCTCATGCGTGCAGCATTAAGGTTTCATTTGTTAAAGGGTTAGCCTAGTTCACCCAAAATTGAATTATACCATAATTTACTCCCCCTCAAGCCATCCTATGATTTTCTTCTTTCAGCTGAATATTATTGGAGTTATATATTAAATAATATACTGGCTCTTCCAAGCTTTTTAATGGGAGTGAATGGTACCTTAGATTTTGAAGTCCAAGCGCATCATAAAAGTAAGCCATTCGACTCCAGGGGATTTTTTTTTTTTTTTTTAAGAAACATATCCTAAAATATATAGCCTAGCTAACTATAAGCTGGCTTTCGGTAACGGGTGTATGCAAGTGACTTGAGGGGGTGTTCAGTTACTGGGAACTAGGACTTTCCCGTGTCCAAGGAAAGGAAAGTCAGAGGTCACTCTTCCGCTGGACTAAGACTTGCGTACGACCGTTACTGGAAGCCAGTGATTATAGTTTATAAAGTTATACATATGGATATTTTTCTTACAAAAACGCATTGCTTCACTTCAGAAGGCCTTTATTAACCCCCTGGAGTCGTATTGATCACTTTTATGACTTTTTATGATTTTTTATTTTTTGGGCTTCAAAGTCTATGGTGCCATTCACGTCCCCTCAAGTCGGAGTTGCGACTGGGAAGCTGTAGTGATCAGTAGTAAAAGATTTAGCACTTCTGTTTGTCTGTGTCTCATTTTACAAAGTGGTGCACACAGTATAGGCTAGGCTACTCTCCAACCGCTATTTATGGACATGATACTTCACATTATCTGTGCAAAATATCTCTTTTTTTTATGTGTTTGTATTCCGGAAGAGCAAGGACAACAAAGGTTTGCCATCTTAGTTTGCTGACCTGTGTGAACGCTGCATTTATCATCGCACTGAGAAGAAATCTGCGGAAATGGTGACTGAGCTTTCAGAAAATTACGAGTTTACTAGTTGTAATTATGAGTTCTACGAGGACATAAATGCTTTTTACTCATAATTATGGTAATTACGACATGGCGTGGATGCACATAATGAATATGGCTGTGTGAAAACAGTATTGTTTGACTTCCTTTCTTCTGACAACTGTAAAGTTGCATAGCACTTTCTGTCTGGGTACTCTCTTTGATGCAACTAATTATCTTTACATTAATTTTTTAATGCGATTAGCTTACATACTAGCATAGCATACAGCTACATGATTAGCCTGAAAGCTTGGCTTATACACTAAGCATTTGAACTTACCCAACATGTATTCACATCAATCTGCATATCAGTGTTGAATGTCCAAATATTTCAGATAATAAAATAACAATGGATTCGATAGAGCTGCACAACTAATTGTGAAAAGTTAAATGCGATCTCGATTCAAAATCCCACACGATCGGCTTTCGTCTATTAAATCTTTGGCGTACGATCACAAAAAACATTCAAATGATCACAGAAGTAGTTCAGATATAAATAAACACTGATGTCTAAGGTAGAGATCACAATAGTGAAAATGAATATTGTCAATTACATCATTACTCCAGTAGGTGGAGACAAGTGACTGTTAAAAAAGTGTATTTGTCATTGAATCATTCAAGAGATTCGTTCAAAATGCAGATTCATTCAGCAACAAGGGAAGTCTTTATGTGAGTCATTGAATCATTCAAAAAAAAACTGTTTTAAATAATTCATATATTTAGGTTTAAATAGAGGACAACAATTAGCATTTTGTCAGAAAATCTAGTAAATCTCATGCTATTTTGTTTAAAGTTGTCTATTAAGAATCGTGGGAGAATCATGATCTTTTTTTTTTCTTTTTTCGTGCAGCTCTAGTATTCAATGTATAATTATTTGTTTCTTCTTATTCTTACTCTTATTATTTATTAACAATTTATCCGGTGAAACAAATTAGATTAACTAATTTGTTTTTTATGCAAATTATTATGCACAAAATTACAAAAAGTAATCAATTAGTATATACTTCGTATTGATGGAGACTCAATTTCGACATTATAGGCCTAGATTTTGAAATGCAACGTCACTTAGTTGATATGGCGTCACTAATATAAGAACTGAATGCGAGTACACCCGCTGGCCATCCGATCATAAAGCACATTTTAGGCGTAAAGGTTAAGTGTATTATTTCTGTGCTGCTATATGATAATAATAACTGTATGATGATTGGCTGTTTTCGAGCAACACTCACTTGATTGGTTGAGCCAGTGTTACTGTTGTCGGGCAGGTTAGGATTCTCAAACAAACAGAAATGTCTTGATGGGAGCACAGTGTTTACACTTCTCAAGGCAACATGGAAAGCTAATAATAGTCGTTAAAGTATTTTAACGTTGAAAAAAAAAAACGGTGCATGTACAAATATGCTTTATCTGTATCTGTACAAATGTTTCCATTAGGAATATAAAAACGTGTGGAGGATTTTTGCATACGGGTGTTTTTTTTTTTGTTTTTTTGTGCTGCACTCAGTTTATACCCCAATTCCCATTTTAAGGGAGTCTCTGCTTTATGAATAATAGATGATTTTTTTTGTTTGTTGTGTAGCATACTTCCAGTATGTAGGTCATTTAGGACTTTGTCTCTGAAAGTGCTGCTAAAACGTTACAGGCCCATTGCCTCAAGCTCAAATGTCACTTCCGTCTCAGCATCTGTGTTGAAAAATCCTATCTGCTTTATCGAGGAAACAATTTTTATCAGGGAGATATTGAAAACGGAGACAGCTAATGCCTGCTGCAGATGCTATTATCAAGAGATCCATTAACTGTATCGCTGTGTGAGGAATGAAGTGTGCAAGTGTTCATTGTGCGTGCATTGTGAATCAGGGGGGAAAAGCGCTACTAAGTGCTTTCAGCCGACGCCAGAGCTAAGCTGATTGAAGTATTGTGGAACATTTTGAAAGAAAAGAAACATATTTTCTTCTTTCGTTATTTTTCTGTATCTGCTTTGAACATTCTGATGATTTTTATGAATTGTTCTCCCTTGAAAATTAGTCCTGAGATTGCTTGCGAATCAAACGCACACCCACACATGCTAAAGATGCAAATGCGCAAGCTAAGAGAACCATCCACAGACGTCAAATTCGATGTCTTTTAGTGAAAATCTCTGTAAGATTTAGTCAATATTTTGTCGTTTCATCATATTTATGAGGTTAATTTGTGGTATTTCTGACTGCGTATTTGTTGTTAAGGCAACAAGCACTTTGTTTTAAGTTCACTTCTGCATTGTCTGTGCATATAAAGGTTGTAATATAGGTTATCACATGTATGTTTCGGCTATTAATCTTAAATTGGATGCACTTGAGTGCTAATTAATCCACTAGATTAGTTAAAAAAATTGATTTTCAAACATATAATCAATTCTTATTTTGATGAACTGATTCTTAAATCCCAAGATTCGATCTTTTCAGTCTGAGACTCGCACTGTTGGTGAACTGATATTGGCTGATACAAACGCAAGAATCACACACATCTTCCTGTCACTCACGCGTCTTGTTTTGAGAAGTCTGGCAAAGGTGTTTTTTCCTCGAGAAACGGCAAGAACCGAGCAGCCACCTGCAGTTAACCTTCATCTGCGGTGGAGTTAACCTCCTGTCAGACCGCTGACGGGACCTTCTCCTCCGCTGGTTTAGGAGGAGACTTACTCGTGTGATGCTCAAAGTACACACACGATTCACCCATTTTGGCAAAATTTGTAAGAACTGTTCCCGTAAATGCGTATCAGTCTTTTTGTAAAGAGATTTAGGCATCTGAATTTTAGCGTATATATATATATATACACAGGTGAAACTCTGTGGATTGGGCAACCCTGCATTATACTGTTACACGTGCATTTTCTTTCTCAGCTGTTTACGTTCACTTTTATAACTGACTGTGTTTTACGAGAGAAGCATTTTGACATTATTTTGTGTGAATTTGACTGTTTAAAGGGATAGTTCACTTTGAAATAAAATGTTGGTATGTTTTAGCTTACCTCAAGTGCATCCAAGATGTAGGTGTCTTTGTCTCCGCAGTAGTTTCAATTTTGATATTTTTAGGTCAAACCGTTCTTGTCTGTCAGTCATATAATGCAGGTCTATGGTCACTGTCTCCAAAAGAGATGTCTCTAATAGCATGCAGAGAAAAGTCCAAATTAAAAAATTCCCCATCATAAGTGCACATTGATGGCCTAAGACACGAAACAAGCGGTTTGTGTAATAAAACGAACAGTATTTATATCGTTTTAATCTCTTTTACACAACGACGTCCAAGTGATCTGTTTACACCGGATTTCTTCCCCGGAAACTAATCTAACCGCCTTCGATTGGACGTTGCATTTTTAAACTCAGCAGAAACGCGTGTGATTGGCTGTACGGCTCAACGTATGCCTTTGATTGACCTGAACAATGAAGCGAAGCGAGTAGTGTGTCAAGATAGAAGGCTTACAAATTGGGAATAAGTGAAAACTCAACACTCCCGGATGAGTTCGCGCGAGCTTAGGCCATCAATGTGCACTTACGGTGGGCAATTTTTTAATTTGGACTTTTCTCTGCATGCTATTAGAGACAGTGCCTATATACCTGCATTATATGACTGACAGACAAGAACGGATTGACCTAAAAATATCAAAATTGAAACTACTGCGGAGACAAAGACACCTACATCTTGGATGCACTTCAGGTAAGATAAAACTTCAAAAGTTCAAAGTGAACTATCCCTTTAAGAGCAATTACCAGCGAAAAGGTTCTAACTCAATTTAGTACTGAGAGGCGGCTTTATATGTGAAACGAATAATCGCGATTAATTGCATCCAAAATAAAAGTTTGTTTACATAATATATGTGTGTGTACTGTTACTGTGTATAATTATTTTAAATACACACACATGCATGTATACCTGTATATTTAAGAAAAAAACAATTATTTATAGGTGTTTATTTAATCAATGATACCCTCATGTTACGATTTAATGCATACCACGATACTGAAATCATGATACGATATTATTGCAATACTCCAGGACATATGGTAAAAGGTTAACACAAAATGTATTGTTGATTAAATGTTGGTGTGTAAATGAATAGGCTTGGACTTGGTGCTGGTAACCCCAATGCTCAGGACAATTAGAGACACCAGAATAAAATATTCATGATTCTGAAGCTGAAAATACAAAATTATTTCAGACGAATATGCTTGCACTCTTTCACTGACTAGATATTAGGGATGCATAACGATTAATCGCAATTAATCGTTTGCAGAATAAGTTTTTGTTTACATCATATATGTGTGTGTACTGTGTAAAATAATTATGTATTTATAAATACACACACATGCATGTATATATTTTACAAATATTTACATGTTAATATACATTTTTATATTTAAATATAATTTATATTATATATAATTATAAATATTTAATATAGAAATATATTTTTTTCTTAAAATAATACATGCATGTTTGTATATTACATAATTATTATACACAGTACACACACATATATGATGAAGGCTAAACAAAAACTTTTATTCTGCAAACGATTAATTGCGATTAATCGTTATGCATCCCTACTAGATATATTTAAAATAATATTGGCCACTTTTTACTGGTAACATCAAACATTTGGCATTATTAGGACACACATATTCCCCCATTGCATTTTTATATATTATATTCAACATTATAGTAGTTAAATGTAGTACTGACACTGAAACTCTGTAAGCTTGATTTTTTATTTTATTTTTTTCATTTCAGTTAGCATTCATTTTATTTTAAGTAACAAAAAAGGGTTTAGTTTACTTTTAGTTAACTATAACAACCATATAAACATGTGTTTATGTTTTTACTCTGAGGGAATGGGCTTCCATATGTTTTCTATGAAGTTGTCATGGAGACAGAAGGTTGTGATGCCGCTGCGTATAGCCGGCCTGAGGGAGATGTCCTCCAGTTTTGGAGGGAAGGTCAATCGTGTGGCGACGGGGCAAGGAAAGGATACAGAAAGGGTCACTGGTTTTCAAAGTGTCTGTAAAACTGGTTTGGCTGGTTTCTAAGTCGCGAGAAGGGGCGACTTTTGTGGCTCCCGAGCTTGTAGTTGATGACCCAAAGTGCCCTTGAGTTATTGATATAAAATGTCCCTCTCCAGTTGCCTCGTGTAATCCCTCTTGGCTGACATTCTGGCTCGGTTTAGCTTAGCTTTGACCGCTTGAATCGCTCCTTGTTTCTCTCTGGCTCCCTCAGGTCTCTGGAGAACCTGATGGTTTTCGAATGCGATGACCGCTTTCATGGGGAGAGTGAAATATAGGAGTTGACAGTATCGGTAAATCAATCCATGTCGGAGCACAGATCTCTAGAGACGCCCAAGCCAGTAATGTGAAAACAGTCGCTGCACCTGTTGCTGCTGGTTTTGGAAAGCTTGGCCCAGTTCGGCCTCTTCCTGTAGGCTGGGATCAGTATGATTATAGCATGATCCGCTAGTAAGCCGTAGAAAAGGCTACAAACTTAAAGGTGTAGTGTGTTGCTTAATTTTGAATAATCCACTTTTATGATTGTTTTGATTTTTTTTTTTTTTTTTTTCTTCCATTTTTCAAGATTTTTTTTCATTAAGTAAAAAATGTGAGGGTGATATAACTGTCATGCGGTGTTATTTTAGTTTAATTTATATACTATTATAGTAGTTATTCATATTTTGGATGAGCTTTTATTTGTATATTTTCAGTTTACATCAGTTTAAGTTTGACTATTTTTGATATGTGCTTTTATATATTTCTATTTAGCTTTCATTTATTTATATTTTAGTTTTTTTTAGTAATTCAACTTTAACTTATTTTAGTTAGCCTAGTTGCAATGCAACATTACGTTTAAGTTTACATGTTTAGTTTATGACAAGTTTTTTGTCTAATATACATTTTATTTCAATTAACACATTTTTTTTTAAGTTTAGTTAACAAACAACACTGCTGTCCTAAAATGATAATGATAAAAAATAATTAGAATCATTGAAATATTTAAATTCCTGAAAATTCTTAAAAAGTGGCTTAATTTATTCATATTTGAAAAACTTTTGATCACCAAATCAGTCACGTAGTGCAACCAATAAGTCAATAAAACTAAAATATCCAATATTTTTACATTTTTATAAGGTTATTTCAGCTTATTAAATGTCATGTGGTGCAACTCCTCCAAAATCTATGATATTTATGAGTTACTAGCCTAATTCATGATATTTAACCCTAGACAATAAATATCAAAATAAACCAAAAAACCTACAAAAAATACATGTATTGCATATGTATATGCTGTCATATATATAGTAATAGTAATTAATTGCATCTAACATAAAGTTTGAAGTCATAAAGTTAAAGCTTACATAATATGTGTGTGTCTGTGTCATGCACACACACGCATATATATAATAATATTTATACACCCATATATTATTTTGACAGAGGCCTGAGCACACAGTGCTCCCTTTCTTCATCTTCATTAGTTCGCGATCTGTTTAACACTCCTAATACATTAGTAGGTAGAAGTTTTACCGTTTCCGAATCCATTCAGCCGATCTCCGGGTCTGGCGGTAGCACTTTTAGCATAGCTTAGCATAGATCATTGAATCTGTGAGCATCTCTCTCAAAAAAATGACCAAAGAGTTTTTCCTATTTAAAACTTGACTCTTCTGTAGTTACATCGTGTACTAAGACCGGCAGAAAATGAAAAAGTTATTTTCCATCTATCGTTGTTTTCCATGTTCGTGGAGTAAATATATAGGCTAGAAACGGTGTATAAATATGGCTTTTTAAAAATGGCATGTGTTTCGCATGCGTTCGGCCAGTCAGCGTACACTTTCTTACTCCACTGGTAGTGCCATATAGACTACTCTGAAGTAGGAGCTCATTTAGTTCCCCTAAAAGACATTCCTATAGAACTACAATCGTTCCAAGTTCCTGAGGCGCAAACAAGCCAAAAAGCAGGTACTTCCGCCAATAGTTATAGGAAATATGAAAACATTCCTCCGGTGCTAAAGCCCCAGCTGTCTGCTATTGCTGGATCTACTGTTATGTGGAAATCACTCCCGGGTGTCGGTCAGAACACAGGAACCAGACCAATAACTGAATTCAGGGCATTTAATAAACCGTTACAGTCGGCATGGGCATACAATCTTCCAATATAGACTTGAATATGAGTGTGTGGGTTATTCAATATAACCACTCTCCGAATAGTAATACTCTCAGCAGCGCAGTCTCATATCACGCACTTGCTTCTCTGTGAATCTGCACGTAGAGATGCGCATACTTGAGTATTCGGTCGTCTGCGCTGCCTTTCTTGCAGTCTTTGGATAGTAAAGTGTCCATGAACTTCAGAATCATTGCAGGAGTAGGAAATCTTCCAGGTACTCCTTTTTTTTTTTGCCTATACATTTTTATGAAAACTACATTCAGACTTACTACTCATTTCACATGCTACTTTTCTATAGTAGGGAGATATGCTTATTCAAATTCTTGGCTCAAAGCAAAAGTCACAATTTTTTTGTGAATCCATTAAGTTTTAAGAAAAAAGAATAGCCGTGACAAAATGTATCCAAAAATACTGCGTTGGGTCAAAATACTATAGGAGATTAATACATTTTAGTATCGTTTTTTTTTTTTTTTTTTTATCCTATGACCAAGAGTCACAGGTTGCTCCACAAAGATGAAGATGAGAGAAACAGTATTTTAATAAAACAACATACATTTTCATAAGTCACACAAGCAACATCAGACACGGAAGAGACCAAAGGCAAGGCAAGGCAAGGCAAGGCAAGGCAAGGCAAGGCAAGGCAAGGCAAGGCAAGGCAAGGCAAGGCAAGGCAAGGCAAGGCAAGGCAAGGCAAGGCAAGGCAAGGCAAGGCAAGGCAAGTTTATTTATATAGCACATTTCATACACAGTGGTAATTCAAAGTGCTTTACATAGAAGAAATAAAAATAAAAATAATTACATAGATAATAAAAGAAATAAGAATAATTAAAACAGTTTAGAAAATAAAATACGGTGCAAACAGTCGGACGAACAGTGGCACAGTGCTCATTCATTAAATGCAAAGCTAAGCAGTGGTAATTCAAAGTGCTTTACATAGAAGAAATTAAAATAATCAAAAGAAATAAGAATAATTAAAACCGTGTCTGAGATGGAAGTGATTGAGCAGGTTTGCGGTGCCACTGGACCTACAATCCAGGGACGTCCTCTGCTGGGGTGGTGTACCACACCAGTATTGCCCCACTGGGCCCCCACAGAGCACGTTTCACTTTTGCTGTTTTAAACAAACAGCGAACCTCTATACTCTCCGTAGTATAGATAATCTTCACTCGCCTCGTCGGAGTGAAGCTCTCCCGTTCCCCTTCAAAATCTCTTCCAATCAGACAGCCCTGATAATTAATAATCACCCCTATCTGAGATGGAAGCGATTGAGCAGGTTTGCGGTGCCACTGGACCTAATCCAGGGACGTCCTCTGCTGGGGTGGTGTACCACACCAGTATTGCCCCACTGGGCCCCCACAGAGCACGTTTCACTTTTGCTGTTTTAAACAAACAGCGAACCTCTATACTCTCCATAGTATAGCTAATCTTCACTCGCCTCGTCGGAGTGAAGCTCTCCCGTTCCCCTTCAAAATCTCTTCCAATCAGACAGCCCTAAAAATTAATAAAATCTTCCTGAATCACAGTTTGGAAAAAAATAAAAAAAAATAAAATACAGTGCAAACAGTCGGACGTATTTTATATCGACCGGTAGCTATTATAGATCTTTCTTTTAAAAGGATCTTCTTACGACTTACATGCATCAACTTTCTTTTCTCTTTCAATCTTCTTACCATCTATCAACTTTCTATTCTCTTTCAATCTTCTTACGACTTGCCATGTATCAACTTTCTTTTCTCTTTCAATCTTCTTACCATCTATCAACTTTCTATTCTCTTTCAATCTTCTTACGACTTGCCATCTATCAACTTCCTTTTCTCTTTCAATCTTCTTACGACTTCCCTGTATCAACTTTCTATTCTCTTTCAATCTTCTTTCAATCTTCTTATGACTTACCATTTATCAACTTTCTATTCTCTTTCAATCTTCTTACGACTTCCCTGTATCAACTTTCTTTTCTCTTTCATTTACTTGCACATTCTTTTCACTTTCCTTAGCCCAGCATTCACATTCTTAGCTCTTTCTCAGACTAAAACTTTAATATCGAACAGTGGCACAATGCTCATTCAGTAAATGCAAAGCTAAACAGATGTGTTTTGAGTCTGGATTTGAATGTGGCTACTGTAGGAGCACACCTGATCTCTTCTGGAAGCTGGTTCCAGCTGCGGCTGGCATAATAGCTTAAAGCGGACTCTCCTTGCTTTGAGTGAACCCTTGGTATTTCTAGTTGATGTGATCCTAATGATCTGAGTGATCTGTTGGGTTTATATTCAGTGAGCATATCTGCAATGTATTTAGGACCTAGGCCATTAAATGATTTATATACCAGTAATAATACTTTAAAATCAATCCTAAATGTGACTGGAAGCCAGTGTAAAGACCTGAGGACTGGTGTGATGTGTTCAAATTTTCTGGTTCTGCTCAGGATCCTGGCGGCAGCGTTCTGTACGAGCTGCAACTGTCTTATGGTCTTTTTGGGAAGGCCAGTAAGGAGTCCATTACAGTAATCCACCCTGCTGGTGATGAAAGCATGCACAAGTTTTTCTAAGTCCTGACTGGAAACAAAGCATCTAATTCTTGCAATATTTTTCATATGATAATATGCCGATTTGGTTATTGCTTTGACATGACTACTGAAGCTAAGGTCTGACTCTAGAGACACACCAAGATTCCTGACTTGATTTTTAGTTGTTTGACCTCTAGAGTGAAGGTATGCGTTCACCTTGAGAACTTCATCTTTGTTTCCAAACGCAATGACTTCAGTTTTGTCTTTGTTTAACTGAAGAAAGTTTTGGCACATCCAGCTGTTTACTTCATCAATGCATTGGAACAGGGAGTCAATGGGGCTGTAATCGTTAGGCGATAGGGCTAAGTAGATCTGTGTGTCGTCTGCATAGCTGTGGTAAGAGATTTGGTTCTTTCTCATTATTTGGCTCATTGGGAGCATGTACAGGTTGAATAGGAGTGGCGCAAGAATTGAGCCTTGAGGGACTCCGCATGTCATGGATGTCCACTCAGACTTATGGTCTCCTATACTCACATAATAACCTCTCGCTTCTAAGTATGACCTGAACCATTTTAGGACTATCCCAGAAAGCCCCACCCAGTTTTCCAGCCTGTCAAGAAGTATGTTGTAATCGACAGTGTCAAAAGCAGCACTGAGGTCGAGTAGCACCAACACTGATAATTTGCCTGTATCAGTATTTAAGCGAATATCGTTAATTATCTTTATGAGCGCTGTCTCTGTGCTGTGATGCGATCGGAAACCAGATTGAAAATTGTCAAAGTATCCATTCGAGCTTAAGAATTTGTTCAGCTGATTGAAAACAACTTTTTCAATGATCTTTCAATGAAAGGCTTAAATATACAAAATAATGAACTGAATACCAACAGGTGATCACTAATCAATGACTAATCAAGGTGACAAACTAGTGGCAGGAAACTGAGAACAAATTACATTGATATGAGGGTAAGAAACACGTTTTTTTCCCCCAAAAAGAATTCATTGAATATCAAATACATACATGTTTTCATTGACAAAATATTTCATAAATCACAGCATGCCGGGTCAATATGACCCTCTTTATGCATTCTAGGGTTAAAATACTAATAACTTTTGAAAAATGAGTAATTGTACTCTTTTATTTCAGTTCACTGGTGTCTGGTTACTGTTTTTTGAGGAGTTGAGGACGCTCTTTGTAATTCAGGAGAGCTCCTCCATCTGAGGACCTCATGGGGGTGGTGACGGGAAAGGACAGCTTTGATGCTGTCAGTCACCGCCAAAAACATCTCCCACGGGACACGTTGTGTGGAATTACAACAACTTAGTGCTAATTCCTGGGGTGTTAAACATCATGTCCACACCCCTCGCTGTAGCTGTGCGTTGAGACGATCCCAAAGAGTTTAGTGAAAATAACAGAATATATAAATGTTGGAAACATGTTGGATGGGCGCCATGTTCAACATATATCGGTTACACTTTATTTTAAGGCTGTTACAGTGCAATTTTATATTTAAGTACTGAGTAATAATAATTGACTGCATGTAGGCCTACTTACTATAGGGTTAGGGTTTGGTCGAGGGTTAGTTGCATGTAATTATGCATCATTTTCTGTGATTTCTATGTAACATGTAACAAGGACACTGTAAAATAAAGTGTTACTACACACGCTTGCAGTTCTGATATGAGCAATTTTATGGCATTTTAGCTCAGTTGTTTTGACTATACGGTATATAATAGGGCTGGTAACACTTTATTTTACAGTGTCCTTACATATGTAACTTGTAGTAATAACAGTAAATTATGCATACATTCATGATAACCCTAAACCAAATCCTAACCCCTATAGTAAGTACATGTAGTTTATTAATATTACTCAGTACTTAAATTTATAATTACAGTGACACATTAAAATAGTGTAACTGAATTTAACGACAATATGTTGTTACGTGGTATATATATTAGCTAAGAAAATTTGGATAATTTAGAGATAATATATCATATTAATGACACTATTTAAAACCGCAATATATCCATTTGTTTTATTTCCGAGTCATTGCATTTAGTTTAATCAGGTTTTGGAATGGGGCCAATTCAACTTGCAGTACAAGTCTTTTTATACACTTTAACTTCAATGTTTTGACCTGTTCAGTGCATATTTTGCTTTATTTTCACATCATGGCATTCATGTGTAAAACATATAAGCAGTCCTGCCTGCTGATAGCGGCACTACTGAGTGACAAATTAGCATCGCATGCAGTATACCGCTCAGCCATATGCATATGAATACATACTCGCTGCTGATGAATTTGAGTAGGAGGCCAAATATTAATCAAGTCTAACCAGGTGTAAAATTTACTGTTCATATGTGCGCTCATGCGCACGCTCTAACTCATGACATATGACACTCGATAGTCAAATTTTATCAAGCGTAAATTTTAGCCTTGGGGGCCCCAATTTTTCTTCCTCCGAGCGCGCTGAAGGTTTACGGCCGCGCCGAGCGCCCCGCTGGCGAACTGCATCGATCTCCCTAATTATGACCATTATGAGGCTGTTATTTCCTCTGTCCCAAGCAGGGGGAAGAGAGGGACAGATTAGTTGAGCCTGGCCGTGGAGATAATGCAGTGCGGATCAGCTGGGCATCTCTTCATAGCCGTCAGGACGAGCCCGTATAGTAGGATCAGGGTAAGCTGAACGCGGGTTTGATGACTGTCACCTGCCCACGCCATCACAATACATCTCAATAACATATATATCAAGTCTTGAGGAATTGCAATGCAGTGCACTATCATGATTGATATTTGGTCCTGGATGTTTTCAGCCAGATCTTGGAGGCTGGCGGATTTGGGATGGAGGATTTTCACACACACAAGACCTGCAGGTTTTTTTTTTTCTCGGTTGTACTATAGATTTATATCAGGGCTGTCAGTCGATTACATGATGTGGCGTTACATCATTAATTACATTATAATTAATCAAGTGAATCACATAAATCAGTATTTGCTGAGAAAGGCCCTCGGAACGAAGATGATTCAGAGATATTACATTATAGTGACAGTTATATTATTAAATTGCCATTGCAAAACCTACATATATATGTTTTGCTATATTTCCAAGTCACAGAAGTTCACTTGATCCAGGTTTTAATGCAGTTTTTCATTATTAAGTGAATATTCAGGGTAATATAATGTCAAAAAAAAGGACACCGTGAAATTAAGTGTTGCCAAAATAATTTCGACTCGTCCATCATTTTCTATAATAAAAGCAAAAATTATGGTTATAGTACATTTCTTATAAGAGATGAATGGGGCAGTTTTTGGAGGCTGTAAAAGAAGACACCATGAAGCTTATAATAAAAAATAAAATACTTTATATATATATATATACAAATATTAATGCATTGTTATATAATTTGAGTTGTAAATGTGTTTAAATTGTATAGTTTACTGCATTAAATTGTCATGGGGACAAAGTGGCAATAAGTGGCTAAGTTTAAACTTTATTTATTTTTTACAAATTTATATAGTACAATTTTAAAGAAAATTACACTGTAAACAAATATTTTCATGATTTGTTATCACAACTTTTTATCTTTTGTCAAATCAACTTCGATAACTAATGTGTGAAGATAAAATACTATTTTGATTTTCTGTTTATTAAACCATTTTTCTTCATTGTATTAACTTTCTAATTACAACGAACGTTAAAATTTTCAAGGCAACAAGGTAACTTGCTTTTTTAAGTTAAACCAGAATTGTTTTTTTTTACAGTGTTGGCACAAGTGGAGAATTTTAAAGACAATTACACTGTAAAAAATATTTAAATATTTTTATCTTTTGTCAAATCAACTTCGATAACTAATGTGTGAAGATAACATTTTAGATAACAACTGTTTATTAAACCATTCTTCTTCATTGTATTAACTAAATTTTTTAATTACAATGAACTCAAACACAAGGTAACTTGCTTTTTTAAGTTAAACCAAAAATTTGTGGATATTATTATTATTTAGAATGAACATTATGAAACCAGAATATGGGAATGTCCAAATTTCAAAAAAAGAAATTCTATTGTAATTTATTTATAGTTGTATAAATAAAATCAACAGTGCTGATTAATATAATAAGTAATAAAGCTATCTAAAATCAGCGATAACTTGAAATGTAATACGTTTTTATTTTTTTTATTTTTTGCAGGAAAAATGGTTAAATTAAATCCGTTCTGACAACAGGACTACCTTTAGTGAAGTGTCACTCCAGTCATTTTCCTCCAATTAAACCCTGATTAAGTCATAATGAACATTTGTAATATCATCTCCAAATTCGATTGCTACTTATCACCTGAGTGCTTGTCAACCCTGGGAGCCTGTGAAAACACATGTACGCTAATGTTTGGTTCTAATCATCCGTGATGTATTTGTGAAATTGCGCTGAATAATGATGAGTATAGGAAAAGCTGTCCTGCAGGGGTGTCATTGTCTACTTCAGAAAGAAGCGGGTAGAGCTGACATTGGGGGAAACGATCAGGCTTGGCGAGCCTTATTTGAATGCGTGGGGCAATTGTAAGTGAGGCCCGTATCAGAGAGGGAATTTGCTTAAATTTCCCTTCCAGTCCTGAATCTTTCAATCAATCGCCGACTCGCTTTACCAACTTCAGAGCGTTCCAGCACAAAGTAACTAATCTCCTTGTAGGCTCTCTCGGCCCCCCAAACTTCAATGGATTCGTGCTGATGGTGGCTAATTTAATCTATGGGAAGCGGAAATTGCTGTCTGTCTCTGCCTCCTGTCAGCGAAAACGGAATTTAATCAGTACTTAATTGTTTCCCAGCCCTTGTTGTAATTCAATAACACAACCTACTCTTCAGATGTTATTTAAGACTGCTTTTCTCCTCTTTTATGCGGCGTAATGTTTCAGCTGCTGTCAAGCATCCTGACGCTGGCAATCGAGGCCTATCTTGATGCAACGAGTGGCAGACAACCACTTGACGGATAGCAGTCGCTGATTGCTTGGAAATGTAGAATATTGAGCACTCGTGATAATGTAGGAATGACTTCTTTTTGACAATGACTTTCGTGGTCAATTGAGGTTCAAGCTCAACACTTGATTTGAGCTTATTTTTGATCTCAAAAACGCCTCATTGGTGCTTATATGCGAGGAAAATGGAAATCGAAAAATGTACTCGTCCTCAACTCATCAAAATACATTCGCACTATTTTGTGCGAACAATACAATAATTCAGCATTAAGAACAACATATAAAATATTAAAATAAAGTAAAATTCCTGCTTCTTTGAGGCTTGTTAAATTATATAATGCTTATTAACCTTAAAGCCTATTGTATCTAGGGCTGTGAAACGATTAATCGCGATTAATCGCATCCAAAATAAAAGTTTGTGTTTACATAATATATGTGTGTGTACTGTGCATAATTACTTTGATACATAAATACACACACATGCATGTATATATTTAAGAAAAATTTGTTATTTATATCTAAAATATTATATATAATACAAATCATATATATAGATAAATATATACAGTATATATAAGCAAATATTTCCTAAATCTATACATGCATGTGTGTGTGTGTATATATATATATATATATAAACTAAATAATTATGCACAGTACACACACATATATTATGTAAACACAAACTTTGATTTTGGATGCGATTAATCACGATTAATCGTTTCACAGCCCTAATATTGACATGATAAAAACGTTGCTGAAAAACGTACTGTATGATTGACAGTTTATACTTTTTTGGCAAGTACAATTTTGTATAATTGAAACAACCTTCACCCTCAGATTTTCTTACGAAGTAAACGTAAGATTAATTTGTATTGTAAGTTAAATTTCAAGATGAACACTTACTGGACTGAAGCAACTTGGGTTTAGTTAATTATCCATACATATTTCTTCATTCATTTATATCAAATATGATCCAACAAGCTTTTGAGGAACATTTATGTTTCTCTTGATTGTCATTGTATTGCATTGCATTATATGTTTAAAAACTAATGAGCTTTGATCATAAAACTAAGCATTCAAATATCATCGTACTAAGACATATTATTAGCAGATATAGAGTGACAACTGATATTTATTTGCATTTTATTAGTAGTGTTATAAAGATCTCATTGATTTACATTACAAACATCTGAATTTGCTTATATAAATATCAGCATCTGCACCAAATGTATTTGCTGAGTTTGGGCCTCTGAATAAAATCGAGGTGGATGACCTCCATATTCTCATATCATACTGTATGCACCATAAAATCCTGGTGTGTCAAATATGAAACTCAACAAAAAAATCATGCAAACATTTTCATCTAAAGGTTCAATAAACTAAAAAAAAATATATGTCAGGCTTTACAGTGTTAATAAAATTTGCTGTGAAAAATAAATAAATATTATTCAATCAATTCAATTAAATTGGATCTATGTCCTTTTTTGTGTGTGTCCCTTTAAATGCAAATGAGTTGCTGCTCCCCGCCCACTTTCCAGAAGAGGGCGGAGCCTTTACAGCTCCTGCTTTGGATAACTGGAGAATCTCAAGCACTGAGAATGTCAGAAACTGTTAGTAGTGGTGTTCAGCCTTACACGTTCGAAAGTCGGGACACTGAAGAAGTGACAACTTTTACAATTCAACAGGACTTTTCTGAATGGTTAGTGGATAAATAAATGTATGCAGTTGTTGTGGAGTTAAGTTGATTCAACTCAAATTAACTATGAATAAAGAGCTGTGTAGTGACAGCCTTATGTACTGGAACAAGAACCGGCTTACAATTGAATAAAAGTGATACAGTTAATGTATTATTTTAGAAAATACCTACAATTATTCTGTTTTAAAACAAGTCCGCACTGTGGCCCAATCTCGTTATAAACCCTGTTAAAACACTCAGTGTCAAACTTACAATGCCCGTTCATGGACTTTTTTCTTCTTTTGGTGCTGCTAAAATGAAAAGCAAAGTGAATCCATTGTTTGAACTCCAGCAAAACACAAAGTTCAATTAAGTGGCGAGTTGCTCATTTTGAACCTCATTAACGGAGGGGAAAAACTGCTGAGGCGCCTTGAGCAGCTCATGCCAGCGTTTTACACTGTACCTGGAGCTGCAGCGATAACTTACTGGCATCATTAAATAGGCACTGTGAAAGCGCTTTCAGATCCCTAGGAAAATTCATCATGACATTTATTCCCTTTGAAATAATCCATTGACAAAATATGACATGAATTCCTTCATGCATCCCAGGAAAGTGGTGCAGTGAAATTCGCAGCCCATTCACGCTGCGCGTTGACTTGAAATGTTTACTCTTCGACACCAAAAAAACTTTGACTTTAAGGACAATGACAACAAAAGTAGCCCATAGTTTCATTCACTGTAAAAAAATAAAAAAATAAAAAATATATATTTATATTAGTACTGGGCAACGATTAATTGCGATTAATTACTGTGTATAATTATTTTGTGTATATTTAAATACACACATGCATTTATATATTTAAAAATATTTGCATGTACGGTATATATTTTTATACATAATTTATAAATAATATAATTCATATAATTCATAATTTATAAATATGATAAATATTTTATATATAAATAACACATTTTTCATGTAAATCTATACATGTATGCATGTGTATTTAAATATATATACATACCAGGTAACTTACTTTTTTTATATACAGCGATTAATCATATCCAAAATAAATGTTTGTGTTTACGTAATATGGGTGTGTGTATGTATAATTATTTTGTATATATATATATATATATATATATATATATATATATATAGGCTACATACATACATACATACATGCATATATATATATATATATATATATACATACATACATACATACACACACACACACACACACACACACACACACACACACACACACACACACACACACACACACACACACACATATATATATATATATATATATATATATATATATAGCCTATACAGAAATATATACACACACAAAATAATTATACATAGTACACACACCCATATTACGTAAACACAAACATTTATTTTGGATATGATTAATCGTTGCCAAGCACTTATATATATATATATATATATAATGTATATGTATATGTATATGTGTATATATGTGTAAGTTACGGTTGCCTTAAAATTTTGAGTTCATTGAAATAAAGGAGATTGGTTTAATAACTAGAAACTCAAAATGTTGAGTTATCTGAACCACATTAATTATCTAATTTGATTTGGCAAAAGAAAAAAAAGTTGATAACAAATCATATTTTTTTACAGTGCAAGACATTCTCAAATATGGTTTCAGATGTACATTTTATACTGTGCAATTTCAGCAAATACTCCAAATACACTAGATGAAAAGCCCCCGAGTATTTGTGAAACACTTCTTCAGACACTTGTTTTCAAACGTACCATCAAAGCAAGAAATGTGGGAAGCTGGTGAATGATTACTATTGCAAGAACAAAGCCAAGAGCTCTAATCAAAAGCACCATGATAATTTGCGCTTCACAGTATGACATACTTTTCCAAAGAGGGAACTGCTGTTGTTTTTCAGTGGAAATTAAGAGATGTGGTTTTCACTGCAGTAGTGCTGCATTAATATGACTAAATGGAATTTCAGATCAATGAAGTGGAGCCTGTAACATTTACATAAAATCCGTCTGGTATTAATGTGCACAGACATTTTGCTTTAGCTAGATTATATATAAATAGCATTATTAAGAAAGAAAAAACTGAGTGCTACAACGGTGGTTGTTCTCTGTGGCATTGCTAGTGTGTTGCTAGGCAGCTTCTTCATCTTTACTAAATGTCAAACATTTTGAGGGAAAATATCCTAAATAGATTTGAGTTTCTGTTTCATAGTCATTCAGTTTGAATGATATTCCGATTTGTCTGAACCCATGTGATGGGTAGGTTTAGGGGCGGGGTCAGGGGGAGGTCATTGGTAGCCTGGCTAACGTCAGACCCAATTCTCGTTGAGACTTGGGTCTGGGAACCACATGTGCATTTTCTCGTATTTGAGGCGTGGTTTACGAATGCCCGGCGCCGTTTATTGGGTGCTAAGAATGTCTATCAAATGCGCCTGTACATAGCTCATAGCCAATCGTTTCCATTATACCAGATGACGTATGTAGAGTGACAGAAATTAGACAAGGAAGAAGACGATGGGTAAGATATTTTTATGTAAACAATGACGTTCAGCGACTAAAGCCGTTTGTGCAAGATAAACATGAGGGTTGAAGGTATATATGGATATAAACAAACTTCTTAGTTGTTTCGTCATCGTCTTGCTGCTCCCTCCCCGTTCTGTGATTGGTTCCCTAGATGAGGCGAAAATCTGGTCCATGGTATCCAGACTGCCTTTCAGCGTGAATAAAATCGCGCTGCGCAAAGGCAGTATGGGGAAACCCAGGCTAGGTCATTAGTACGAATTCATACGAATTGAGTGAGGCCGTACGAATTAGCCACCTCGTAAAATTACGAAGAGATCGGGTTGGAGAGGACTATACTAATTGGTTGCTGAACGGATTACAAAATTTGCCCAAATATTTATTAAACAAACATGCTAGGAGTTTGTATGAAAGACAGGTGCTCAATTTCTATGGCAGAAGTGTGCAGATGTTGCCGCCTTACAATATTAAAAGTTGTGTCTGGGTATTTTAAATTCTTATGTTTACTGACAGACAGAAGTTTGACAGAAGGGGTTTGGCTTACTTTGAAGGAGCCTTAAAATGTGAAATGTTGTTTGTGGAGTTCTTAAATAACAGAAAGATTAAAAGGCAGCTTAAGGGTGTTTTGTTTTTCAGTTATTTTATTTTATATTTTATTTTATTCTGTTTCGGCTTACTTTGAAGGAGCCTTAACATCTTAAATGTTGTCTGGAGGTCTTACATTTTTATGTTAATGACAAAGATTAAAGATTTAGTTTTTTTGTTTTGTTCAATTGTTTTTGTTTCGGTTTATTTATTTATTCATTTTTGCTTTGAAAGAGCCTTAAGATCTGTTTTTGTAATCTTACATTTCTTTAATTTATTGACAAAGAGACAAGCAACTTAAAGGGGTGGTTCAGGATTTTGGACATCGGACCTCATTTTCAAGTTAGCCTAGTTGTTATTCATCAGTGGAGACAGTTTTCAAAAATGTTCATCCAGTCCTTCCAGTTGCTTAGTTCGCCGATGCTAGGCTAGCGCGAGTCAACGGTATAAGCTAGCCTGCCATTAAAAACTGTTTTACCCACTCCACAGTACACCAAAATCAAATAAATTATAACGCCAGACTGTCGATGTAAATGTCTATTGAGAGAATAATGTTAGAAATCAAACTACCGGTTCTCTTACATCTCAATGATCGCATTACATTTACAGGAACTAGTTTCTCAGGAGCGGCGGAATTTTACTTTGCTCCGGTTAGTAGTGCTGCGCCGAAAAGTAAACACAGAACAGAAGCGCGCACTACAGACGGGACGTCTAGCTAGCTAGTAGTAGCCATGAACAACGATATTGAAAAACATTCGATTGTAAACTAAGGAATTGGCAACATGGTGATTCGTTGTGCATTTCGAAATTGTAAAAATAAACCAAATAGACGGTCATGCAAAAAGTTTCCACAAATTTCCATTGAGAGATCCAGAAAGGAACCAACTGTGACTTCTTTCTGCTGGCTTGGACAACGAGACACCGGCAGAGACTATTAAAGTTGCGAATTTGTAGTGATGATTTTAGACCAGACGACTTTGAAAACCCCCATCATCGAAACGTTCATAAGTCACTGACAAGGAATGCAGTTCCAGCCGTCTTTATACACCAACAGCAGATGAACAGGTACTTTTGTTAGGCTACTATAGCTATCTATGAAGCTAGTCCCTTTCATAACTGATAGAATGACAATGACAACGTTAGTGGAGATAACGTTACAGTTCAATTTATGCCCTTTTAGCATCCATCTCGATTAGTTCTTCGTCTGTGTATTCCGGCTCATACATGTACGGTTCGTTGAATAAAACACATTCCTCGTCTCCAAAGTCTGAAACATTGGCATGGCTTTCAAACGTGGCCATAGTCCTATGTTGATTTCTTAGTGAAATATCCTCTGCTTCTGTAGTGATGAGTGTCAGCGGCAGGTAAATACACTTGCGTCATGTGGAGACTCTCTCGGTTGCCTAGGTAACTTAATATCACTCCGCCGCTGCTGTAGACTGTGCTAATAAATACAGGGAACAAAGTATAACTCTTGCAATGCAATGAAAGGGTAGTTTGATTTCTAACATTATTCTCTCAATAGACATTTACATCGACAGTCTGGCGTTATAATTTATTTGATTTTGGTGTACTGTGGAGTGGGTAAAACAGTTTTTAATGGCAGGCTAGCTTATACCGTTGACTCGCGCTAGCCTAGCATCGGCGAACTAAGCAACTGGAAGGACTGGATGAACATTTTTGAAAACTGTCTCCACTGATGAATAACAACTAGGCTAACTTGAAAATGAGGTCCGATGTCCAAAATCCTGAACCACCCCTTTAAAGGTGTTTTTTTTCTTCTTCGTTTTTCGTTTGCTTTTTGTTTTGTGTTTTTGTTTGCTTTAAAGGAGCCTCTGAGGTAAAGATGAGCGCTTAAACAAAATGGCATCAGATCCACTCTAAACTTAAATCAAAGAATTTACAGCTCATTTTGTTCTTCTTTTCAGCTCTGCATGAAAATCAATAATAAACGTTCAAGTATGCAGCTCACTGTACTGCATTAAAAAGACTGTCAATGCATTTCATAATATATATGGGGATACAGTTTCTATACTGCATAGAGTAGCAAATCTGGACTATGTTAAACAGGGAGGGTCTTTGGTTAAACCCCGCTGGCATTTATTGTATTGGATTTATTTCTTATCACCCAGTCCTAATCACCATTCATAAAGTTCCACTGAAAGTATTGATGTGGCCTTAAAACTTGAATTTCTTAAATATATATTTAAATGTGTGTGCATTAAACCAGCAGAGAACCTGCACATAATATATTCTGCTTTCCTGCAAATAAAATATTATAGGATCCACACTTAAGACTATCAAAATATCCTTCATAATAACCATCGGAGTTGAAGAGGTTCTCTGTATCTAATGCCGTGCTTTAAATGCAACACCACATGTTATTTCACACTTTATTTTGGAGCTCTTCCATATTATGAGCAATTCCACAGGGTCGGACATCTCCGCAGAGGAAAACACAAAGGAATGAAGTGTATTTTAAAAGATGACATTGAAGAGTAGGCATAAGTTCTGCTTACGCTGAAGCAAGCACTTCAGAGCAGCCCTTGTGGAGCGACGCGTGCATCCTAGTGCCATCTTAGGATTCATTCACTGCACACCAACAAAAATAGATTTCAATTACATAAAACCGCAGCTGAACTTGTTTTATATGAGAATGGATTCAACAAACCGGGAAGTCATATTCCTAGATGAATCCCCCCTCCTTTATTTTTAATTTAACATGAGCACTGTATATTTATATCAGTATCGCATACTGGAGTACTACACTTCATATATATATTTACAGCCCTGGAGAATTATTGGCACCACTGGTAAATATGAACAATGAAGCCTGTGAAAATAAATCTGCATTGTTAATACTTTTATTCAAGAAATTCGTAAAAATCGAACCTTTCATTGAAGTAAAAAATTTAAACCGGGGGAAAATGTCATTATGAAGTAAATGTGTTTCTCCAAAACACGTAGGCCACAATTGATGGAACCCTTTTATTAAATACTTTTTGCAACCTCATTTTGCCAAGAAACAGCTCTGACTCCTATGGTCATATAGTCTTCTCCTGTAATGCCTGATGAGCTTGGAGATCAGAAACAATTCCTCCATACAGAATCTCTCCAGATCCTTCAGATTCCCAGATCCATGTTGATGCTTCTCCTCTTCAGTTTTCTATAGGGTTCAGGTCAGGGGACTGGGACGGCCATGGCAGAAGCTTCATTTTGTGCTCAATGACACATTTTTTGTGTTGATTTAGGCTAGATGTTTGTTTTGGATCGTTGTCTTAATGGAAGATCCCACCACGGCCCATTATAAGATTTATAGAAGAGGCCGTCAGGTTTAGATGTTGTTTTTATCTATTGGTATTTGATAGAATCCATGATGCCATGTATCTGAACAATATGTCTAGGACCTCTGGCAGAAAAATAGGCCGTGAACATGGGATACTTTTTACCCCTGTTTGCACCAAACTAATCTGGAGGGTTTGCTGCCAAAAGCCTTTTTTTTTTTTTTTTTTAAACAAATGTGAATCTGGCCACAAAAACCAGTCCCGTTTGAAGTTCCAGTTGTGTCTGACAACTGAATATTCTGGAGATTGCTTTTGGATTAGAGCAGAGGATTTTTCTTAAAACCTTCTCAAACAACATGTGGTGGTGTAGTAGCTGTTTGATTTTGATTTAGTCTTTCTGACCCCTATTTATAATAATAATTTGTAAAATTTTATATAGCGCTTTTTCTGGGACCTCAAAGATTCAAAGGGGGGAATCTCCTCAACCACCAGCAATGTGCAGCATCCACCTGGATGATGGGACGGCAGCCATATTGCGCTAGAACCAATGTTGTTTTCGTCAACGATGACGATAACGCAATTATTTCGTTGACGCACCTTTTTTTAATGACGATAACGTTACGATGACTAGCTAAAAATGTCTCTAAGGTGACTAAAACATGACGAGACGTTTTCGAGTTTTCATTGACAAGACGAGATGGAACGAAAATGATTATAAGTCTGACGTTCAAAATGGATGTCATTTCTGCCTATTTTGCGTGAAATCGGTCTGTTTTGAGCTAAAAAAAGTATCAGCAATGCCGCATTCTAATCGTTGTTTTGGGTACGCCCACCACCCGGCTGCCGTGCACCAGATTACACACAACAACAACCAGTGTTGCCAGACGTATGATATTTATCGTATTTGTACGATAATTTTTACCTCTGTACGATGTACGATCAATAATGAAAAAAATCCCATAATGTACGATAATTTCAGAATTGCCCGCAAATTAGTTAAAATCCCCCGGAATCTAGATCGAGTGAGCAAGAGCGCGCATGTGTAGCGCGCGCACAGCAGGGAAAGGGAGCGAGAGACCTTGCGTGTGTGTGCTAGTGTGCCTAACGAAGCGCATGTAAGGACCAACCAATCGAATTATTCAGAAAGTCTAGTTTAATATGCAAAGGGTTTAAGGTTAACTGTTGTTTTATGAATTGCAACACTTGCTGCAACCTGTCAAACCTAAGCCCATTTCCAATACTTTTTAACCTAAATTAATTTGTTAAAGACTACTTTTTTTTCTTTCTTTTTTTACTAAAATTGACTAAAACCTTTTTGTGTTTTCGTCGACTAAAACTTGACTAAAACTATCAAGTTTGTAAGTGACTAAAATGTGACTAAAACTAAAAAGCATTTTCGTCAAAAAGACTAAGACTAAAACTAAAAGGGGTGCCAAAAACAACACTGGCTAGAACGCCCACCACACACCAGCTTACTGGTGGAGAGGAGACAGTGATGAAGCCAGTCAGTATATGGGGATGATTAGGAGGCCATGACCATTAGGAGGACGAGACGTTTTCTGCAATTCTCCAGATCAACTGAGTTTCAGAGTATAGGTTTAGAGTTGACAAACCCAACCTGGTTTAGGTCAGGTTCAGCAGGCTCACAACGCTAGGTATAAACGTTCTCTGTCAACTTAGGTTTGATCCAGCGTTTGCGATTAACTGTGAAGCGCCTGCAACTGAAAGTCTGAGACGTGTGGCTAACAGCCAATCACACGGAACATGAAGGGCGTCAGTTTGATCCCCTTCACGCCTACTCCAGAGTAGCATAAGTTATCATGGCGATGAACCATGGCTCTAAAAAACAATCCACCTCCTCGAATCCCGAAAATCCAGAGTTTCCTCAAACTAATCTCAAACTTACCTGGGTAGCAACTGAAATGGGAAGCTTTAGTGTAAGTTCTGCCAAGAAGACTCAATTGTTACGTCACTTATTACTTTCTCAACTAACCAATCGTGCTCTAATACTCGTAGTATAAAAAATCGGTAATGTCTGAGTTCGCAGTTGCTGATGCCAACATTCACCTCCAACCTCCCCACCACCACCAGGATGGTCCCTTCCCCTCCATCCTCCCCGCCACCACCACCAGGATGGTCCCTTCCCCTCCATCCTCCCCGCCACCACCACCAGGATGGTCCCTTCCCCTCCAACCTCCCCACCACCACCAGGATGGTCTCTTCCCCTCCATCCTCCCCGCCACCACCACCAGGATGGTCTCTTCCCCTCCATCCTCCCCGCCACCACCACCAGGATGGTCTCTTCCCCTCCATCCTCCCCGCCACCACCACCAGGATGGTCTCTTCCCCTCCATCCTCCCCGCCACCACCACCAGGATGGTCTCTTCCCCTCCATCCTCCCCGCCACCACCACCAGGATGGTCCCTTTCCATGCCTCCCACGGGGTCGGCTGCGCCTGCCTTCATCTTCAGGCAGGAAATGCAGAGTCCGTACCCTCGGATTGCGAGTTACGGACGGGGCCTACGCCAAAGAACTATATATCACAATACTTGATATATGGGCTTTAAATAAATGTATGCTTTGTTACGTAATTTTGCCTCCTGAGACTTTCTGGTAGAACTGGCTTCATGCAACAGGCCACAGCTGTGATCATTGGAGAGTCTAAGGCTACGTTCACACTGTCAATCCAAATTTGATTGGAATCTGATCTACAATTATTGACTGTCCACATTGTGTATCGGAACTGTTCAGATTAAAATTTTCGTTTAAATTTTTTGTTTATCTGCGTTGGTTTCTATGGCAGTCCTGTTGCATTGGTAGGCATGTGCCAAAAACAACAACAGCGACTGCAGCATGGAGGGGTTTGCAGTACAGATGTTGTCTTCTTTACAACATGTCAACGTGTAGCCGTCGCGCTGGACTACTGCGTCAGAAATGGAGGCTGGTATGAGCGGCCTTATTCTGCGCTGTCGTCTCCGCTGGTCTCTAAACATGCCTCCATTATATTGCCATTTTCTGCTCGTCTGACACTTTTCAACAGCACAACCTTGTTTCTACAGCAACTTTCAGCATATTTCCTATAACAACGTCTGATGTTTACATTTTACGTGGCGTGAGAAAGTCACACAAACCATGCAAAATCTGATCAGGGCGGTCAGACTGAAACGGATTTTCAGAAATGCGGATTTCAAACCACATTTGAATGTAGCTCGAAGCGGATTTGTAAAAATGATTTTTAATAAAAAAAAATGTTGCTGTTCATACTTGCTAATCTGATTGGATTTCAATCGGATATGCACAAAAATCGGATTTGGACTGACAGTCTTACCAAGGCTTTTGGCCACTCGAACTCTCCTCCTCGCTGCGTATTAGGACGATATAAACACACGTCCTCTTCCAGGCAGATTCATAACATCTTTAGTTGATTAAAACTTCCTAATTATTGCCCTGATCGTCAAAATGGGGATTTTCAATTCTTTACCCATTTTCTTACAGCCACTTTCTGTTTTGTGAAGCTCAAAAATATTTTGCTGCACATCAGAACTATATTCTTTGGTTTTAGTCATTGTGATGGATGATTTAGGGAATTTGGCCCTTGTGTTTCCTCATATTTATACTTCTGTGAAACAAGAAGTCATGCATAGAATGAATTGCAATTCTATATACATGTAGTATAATTCATGGATAACCTAGAAACAATAGGGAATTTAAAAATTTCCAGACCAATACAATTTATGGAAATGAACAACATCTGTGCAATATGGAATACTTTCCTAGGTGTGCAGCTCAAAAATATTTCATATTTATCAGCACATTGTGCTTTTTGTCATATTCCAAGTACCCAATGTACACGTATGCAATAAACAATCTTAAGTAGTTTGTCTTTTACCTTTTACCTAAGACACATTAGGATAACCATTTACATAATCCTATGAATGCACTTAAAACACATAATCAAATCAATAATCAAATTTAATTAAATTAAATCAGAGGGGGATCACATGGATGTCCATGGCGCCGGGCCTGTTTATATACCTTAGCAATCACCTAGAAACACCCTGGTTACCACTCTCCATACACCATAGCAACTAACTGCAAAAACATTCAGAAAACCTTAGTGTCCACCTAGCAACACCCTTGCAAGCTATTAATCAATCAGAACACCACAGCAATGCACGGAGAACACCTTAGCAACCATCTAGAAAAGCCCCAGTAACCCACTCACAACAGTAACAATGCACTGCAAAAATACTCAGAAGAGAACACCACCCTAGCAACCACTCACAACACCTCAGTAACTGCATAGCAACACCCTAGCAACCACCTAGCAATGTAATGTAAAGTGCACATAAAAATGATTAACCACATTTAGTCTCACTGAATAAAAACTTTACATTTTGAAGAGCAAAATCAAAATGCAAATACACATAGCAAAATCAGAACTATTTTTGTTATGGTTAAGTTAACTTTTTGGCCTTTCCCATTAGACAATGTTGTCTTTCCTAACCTCCCTCCATTCTCTCACTCTTTCACTTCCCCCACGTCTGGGACTCCCCGGCTAAATTAAGGAAGCAAATTGTCCATTACGAAAAGTCATTAGACACAGAGAATACATTAGGACATTGTTATGGTTGAGAATATTGTTTTCTGTTTTAATCAAACCATTAACACGTTAGCGCAAATCAAGGACGGTGCTATCATCATCCATTGGACCCTTGAGGAATGGCTTTTAACTCTCTCAGAGCGAGTTTCATTGATTGAAGTGAGTCACAAGGGCAAGAACTCTCACTTGACTTACCCCAAAAACTCCCAGCTGGATCCGAACCTTCAGTGTCACCTGAGCTAATCAAGGGTGAATCAATGGGGCAGCTGACATTTGAAGTAAATCCGAACTGTGAAATGAAAAATACACGTATAGAGGAACTAAATGATATATTTTCTACTGTGCATACAAAATCAATATTCAGCAAGTGCTGTTTACTGAAGAAACAGTTCACTACCCTGGATGACAGATCTCAAATTCTTTTCCACACTATAGTTTGCTGGAAGACGTCTATTTCCATAAATGTGTCGCACATTGTGGCGTATTATGGTCAATGGTGTGCGAAATGAGTCATCAATGAAAAACCAAGCCTCAGTCTTGCAAGGTCACACAGGCGTCAATACAGTAGATGTCAAGATGTCAGTAGATCTTATAAAACACCTCCCATTGAACGGTAATTTGATTGACATCTAGATCGGTTCATTCATAGAATGTTTCTGTAGAACTCGAAAGAACATTGAAGTCGCTGTTTTCCATACAAGAAAGCTATAGTTTGGCTTCAGAATAACTGTGAGTCATATGGACTGGTTTTATGGCGGTTTTGTGGTCCCTTGACAATAATGCTTTAATTTTGTGAAAACATGCATGCATGTATAGCTCTTGTGAGAAATAAGAGCGCTTTAGCATAATTATTACAGAAATAATATAATTTAAAAGAGAATACGGTCACACTTTATTTTAATGTGACCTTGTTGCAGTGTAATTATACATTTAAGTACTGAGTAATATTAATTAACTAGGCTACATGTACTTGGGTTTAGGGTTAGTTGCATGTAATTATGCATGATGTATAGTTATTACTACAGTACCGTGTAACAAAGACACTGTAAAATAGTGTTACCGAATATACTTACAGTAAGTGCGAACTGAATATGTTTTTGGACAATTAATTGCATGTTATTTGCAAAAAAAGAGAAATGTATTAGTTTGAATTGATATGATTTTTATGTTTTTATTTATTCACAATTCATAAATACTTTGTCTCTTTGAAATTTGGTTAAAGTGTACTGCAGAATGTACTCACAAACATTTATGGTAAACTAAAATAATTTGAACAATTTATTTAAACTTGTGTCATGTATTTAAATATTTGCAATTACACATTTGTAATGGTGAAGTTGCAATTTAGTACATTTAAAATATATTGAATAATATGCCATTAAAATTATAATAAAGTACTCTGCATGAATACATTGTGAAAAACTGAAATGCAAACTTAGATTATTATGCAAACCTGCAATAATTACATTTAAAATAATAATACAAATATACTTTATGTATTTAATCTCACTTTATTAACCAATGTCTTTGCTGGTGACCTTTGACGATACAATTCAGCCATACTAATAAGCAAAAATGATAAGCATCACATTTGTGTTTTTTTTTCTTTTTTTTTCTTTTTTTTTCTGAAGAGTGTTGCACTTTCTTCATCCTGCCTCCTGTAGTTTGTCTCCAGGCCTCTAGAGGTCACCTTTGTTCCCCTCTGCCTTAGTTCTTCCTCGTGTGTCCTTGTTAGTTATCGAGGTCACCTGTGCCTAGTTTCCCCTAGAGTATTTTAGCTGATATTTTCCCCCTTTTTCCTCTCTCAGTTTTTGAGTCTTGGCTAGTGTCTCCTGCTGTGTCCCACTGAGTCCTTCCAAGTTATCCAAGCTATCCCAAGTAAGGTGTTCTTAGTTATTTGATTTTGTTCTCCCCTCGTGGAGATATTTTATTTCTCTCCTCTGATTGTTTGCAGTATCACTACTACTCTTTCTGAGAAGAGCTTTTTTGGATTTTTAAAAAAAATCTATTTTGCCTGGAGTATTGGCTTGAGTGTTTCGTTTGGGTCCAACATTACCTCCTCTGTGGCTATGTAGATCTCTCAACTCCGAGTTCGAGCCCAGCTTGTGACAATTGTAACATATTTTAAAAGTAAATTTCCCAAACATTGCTAACATATGGTGGCTGAGAGAGCTCAATGCGCTGCAACTGAAGAAAACGCATGTAAATAGAAAAACACCCGCAAATTAAGAAAACATCATTAGTTTTACAGCACTTGTGTGCTCCAAATACTCATATCTCAACCAAATAGCGCTGCAAATAGCATAGACCACAACGGAAATGTTTTCAGGGGACCCCAATAAGTGACGGACCCGGCTGGGACATGCTTACTGCTCGAAGTGGGCACTTGTGTGCCGTTATGTCGCCGTTTGGAACGCACTTGATGAAGGGAGCAACGAAAGACAACGTAATTTCCTCATTATTTTCACCTGGGATGTCCCCACGGTGTCCATCAGCCCAATAGCTGTCCTTACGAACCTTACGAGCTGTTAACATAACTGCTGCAAATAAATATAAATTTTATACAAAAAAGTTTTTAAAATATGCATTATATATCTGTGTGAGTGTCTCAACTTTAAAACTGTCCGTCTCATCTTTGGACCCTGCATTACCTAACATTTCTTATAAAACTTATTGAAACATAACATGACAAAATTTGTGTAACTGATGTATAGATTCAAATATTACCCTCATGTTCTTTTTCTCTATCTTTTTAGTGTGTTTTTTTTAGTTCATTAACTAAGGTCATAAACATGTCATCTCTGTATTTTTTGCACCAAAAAAAAGAAAAAAAAAGAAAAGAAAAAAAAAGTAGACTTTGAGCAGTAACAGAGCCCGTCTTTGGGGAGCCTGGCCACTCCCTATTAAGTCCTATTGTACTGAATTTTGGTTGTAGTTCCACCAGAGTTCCACTGGGGGCGTGTGTGTTTACCTGTGTCCGCTGTGTTGTGTGTTTACCTGTGTCCGCTGTGTTGTGTGTTTACCTGTGTCCGCTGTGTTGTGTGTTTACCTGTGTCCGCTGTGTTGTGCGTTTACCTGTGTCCGCTGTGTTGTGCGTTTACCTGTGTCGGCTGTGTTGTGCGTTTACCTGTGTCGGCTGTGTTGTGTGTTTACCTGTGTCGGCTGTGTTGTGTGTTTACCTGTGTCGGCTGTGTTGTGTGTCGGCTGTGTTGTGTGTTTACCTGTGTCGGCTGTGTTGTGCGTTTACCTGTGTCGGCTGTGTTGTGCGTTTACCTGTGTCGGCTGTGTTGTGTGTTAACCTGTGTCGGCTGTGTTGTGTGTTTACCTGTGTCGGCTGTGTTGTGTGTTTACCTGTGTCGGCTGTGTTGTGTGTCGGCTGTGTTGTGTGTTTACCTGTGTCGGCTGTGTTGTGTGTTTACCTGTGTCGGCTGTGTCGTGTGTTTACCTGTGTCCGCTGTGTTGTGTGTTTACCTGTGTCCGCTGTGTTGTGTGTTTACCTGTGTCCGCTGTATTGTGTGTTTGCCTGTGTCCGCTGTGTTGTGTGTTTGCCTGTGTCAGCTGTGTTGTGTGTTTACCTGTGTTAGCTGTGTTGTGTGTTTACCTGTGGCAGCTCTGTTGTGTGTTTACCTGTCGGCTGTGTTGTGTGTTTAACTGTGTCGGCTGTGTTGTGTTTACCTGTGTCGGCTGTGTTGTGTGTTTATCTGTGTCGGCTGTGTTGTGTGTTTACCTGTGTCGGCTGTGTTGTGTGTTTACCTGTGTCGGCTGTGTTGTGTGTTTACCTGTGGCAGCTCTGTTGTGTGTTTACCTGTGGCAGCTCTGTTGTGTGTTTACCTGTCGGCTGTGTTGTGTGTTTAACTGTCGGCTGTGTTGTGTGTTTACCTGTGTCGGCTGTGTTGTGTGTTTACCTGTGTCGGCTGTGTTGTGTGTTTACCTGTGTCGGCTGTGTTGTGTGTTTACCTGTGTCGGCTGTGTTGTGTGTTTACCTGTGTTGTGTGTTTACCTGTGTCGGCTGTGTTGTGTGTTTGCCTGTGTCGGCTGTGTTGTGTGTTTGCCTGTGTCGGCTGTGTTGTGTGTTTACCTGTGTCGGCTGTGTTGTGTGTTTACCTGTGTCGGCTGTGTTGTGTGTTTACCTGTGTCGGCTGTGTTGTGTTTACCTGTGTCAGCTGTGTTGTGTGTTTACCTGTGTCGGCTGTGTTGTGTGTTTGCCTGTGTCGGCTGTGTTGTGTGTTTGCCTGTGTCGGCTGTGTTGTGTGTTTGCCTGTGTCGGCTGTGTTGTGTGTTTACCTGTGTTGTGTGTTTACCTGTGTCGGCTGTGTTGTGTGTTTGCCTGTGTCGGCTGTGTTGTGTGTTTACCTGTGTCGGCTGTGTTGTGTGTTTACCTGTGTCGGCTGTGTTGTGTGTTTATCTGTGTCGGCTGTGTTGTGTGTTTACCTGTGTCGGCTGTGTTGTGTGTTTACCTGTGTCGGCTGTGTTGTGTGTTTACCTGTGTCGGCTGTGTTGTGTGTTTACCTGTGTCGGCTGTGTTGTGTGTTTACCTGTGTCGGCTGTGTTGTGTGTTTACCTGTGTCGGCTGTGTTGTGTGTTTACCTGTGTTGGCTGTGTTGTGTGTTTACCTGTGTTGTGTGTTTACCTGTGTCGGCTGTGTTGTGTGTTTGCCTGTGTCGGCTGTGTTGTGTGTTTGCCTGTGTCGGCTGTGTTGTGTGTTTACCTGTGTCGGCTGTGTTGTGTGTTTACCTGTGTCGGCTGTGTTGTGTGTTTACCTGTGTCGGCTGTGTTGTGTGTTTACCTGTGTCGGCTGTGTTGTGTTTACCTGTGTCAGCTGTGTTGTGTGTTTGCCTGTGTCGGCTGTGTTGTGTGTTTGCCTGTGTCGGCTGTGTTGTGTGTTTGCCTGTGTCGGCTGTGTTGTGTGTTTACCTGTGTTGTGTGTTTACCTGTGTCGGCTGTGTTGTGTGTTTGCCTGTGTCGGCTGTGTTGTGTGTTTGCCTGTGTCGGCTGTGTTGTGTGTTTGCCTGTGTCGGCTGTGTTGTGTGTTTACCTGTGTCGGCTGTGTTGTGTGTTTACCTGTGTCGGCTGTGTTGTGTGTTTACCTGTGTCGGCTGTGTTGTGTTTACCTGTGTCGGCTGTGTTGTGTGTTTACCTGTGTTGTGTGTTTACCTGTGTCGGCTGTGTTGTGTGTTTACCTGTGTCGGCTGTGTTGTGTGTTTGCCTGTGTCGGCTGTGTTGTGTGTTTGCCTGTGTCGGCTGTGTTGTGTGTTTGCCTGTGTCGGCTGTGTTGTGTGTTTGCCTGTGTCGGCTGTGTTGTGTGTTTGCCTGTGTCGGCTGTGTTGTGTGTTTGCCTGTGTCGGCTGTGTTGTGTGTTTGCCTGTGTCGGCTGTGTTGTGTGTTTGCCTGTGTCGGCTGTTTTGTGTGTTTACCTGTGTTGTGTGTTTACCTGTGTCGGCTGTGTTGTGTGTTTGCCTGTGTCGGCTGTGTTGTGTGTTTACCTGTGTTGTGTGTTTACCTGTGTCGGCTGTGTTGTGTGTTTGCCTGTGTCGGCTGTGTTGTGTGTTTGCCTGTGTCGGCTGTGTTGTGTGTTTGCCTGTGTTGGCTGTGTTGTGTGTTTACCTGTGTCGGCTGTGTTGTGTGTTTACCTGTGTCGGCTGTGTTGTGTTTACCTGTGTCGGCTGTGTTGTGTGTTTACCTGTGTTGTGTGTTTACCTGTGTCGGCTGTGTTGTGTGTTTGCCTGTGTCGGCTGTGTTGTGTGTTTGCCTGTGTCGGCTGTGTTGTGTGTTTGCCTGTGTCGGCTGTGTTGTGTGTTTACCTGTGTCGGCTGTGTTGTGTGTTTACCTGTGTCGGCTGTGTTGTGTGTTTACCTGTGTCGGCTGTGTTGTGTGTTTACCTGTGTCGGCTGTGTTGTGTGTTTACCTGTGTCGGCTGTGTTGTGTGTTTGCCTGTGTCGGCTGTGTTGTGTGTTTGCCTGTGTCGGCTGTGTTGTGTGTTTGCCTGTGTCGGCTGTGTTGTGTGTTTGCCTGTGTCCGCTGTGTTGTGTGTTTGCCTGTGTCAGCTGTGTTGTGTGTTTACCTGTGTCAGCTGTGTTGTGTGTTTACCTGTGTCCGCTGTGTTGTGTGTTTGCCTGTGTCCGCTGTGTTGTGTTTACCTGTGTCGGCTGTGTTGTGTGTTTACCTGTGTCGGCTGTGTTGTTTACCTTTGTCAGCTGTGTTGTGTGTTTACCTGTGTAAGCTGTGTTGTGTGTTTACCTGTGTCTGCTGTGTTGTGTGTTTACCTGTGTCGGCTGTGTTGTGTGTTTACCTGTGTCAGCTGTGTTTTGTGTTTACCTGTGTAAGCTGTGTTGTGTGTTTACCTGTGTCCGCTGTTGTGTGTTTACCTGTGTCCGCTGTGTTGTGTTTACCTGTGTCCGCTGTGTTGTGTGTTTACCTGTGTCCGCTGTGTTGTGTGTTTACCTGTGTCAGCTGTGTTGTGTGTTTACCTGTGTCAGCTGTGTTGTGTGTTTACCTGTGTCAGCTGTGTTGTGTGTTTACCTGTGTCCGCTGTGTTGTCTTTACCTGTGTCAGCTGTGTTGTGTGTTTACCTGTGTCATCTGTGTTGTGTGTTTACCTGTGTCAGCTGTGTTGTGTGTTTGTTTACCTGTGTCAGCTGTGTTGTGTTTACCTGTGTCCGCTGTGTTGTGTGTTTACCTGTGTCAGCTGTGTTGTCTTTACCTGTGTCAGCTGTGTTGTGTGTTTACCTGTGTCATCTGTGTTGTGTTTACCTGTGTCAGCTGTGTTGTGTGTTTGTTTACCTGTGTCAGCTGTGTTGTGTGTTTGTTTACCTGTGTCAGCTGTGTTGTGTTTACCTGTGTCCGCTGTGTTGTCTTTACCTGTGTCAGCTGTGTTGTGTGTTTACCTGTGTCATCTGTGTTGTGTTTACCTGTGTCAGCTGTGTTGTGTGTTTGTTTACCTGTGTCAGCTGTGTTGTATTTACCTGTGTCAGCTGTGTTGTTTACCTGTGTCAGCTGTGTTGTGTATTTACCTGTGTCAGCTGTGTTGTGTATTTACCTGTGTCAGCTGTGTTGTGTATTTACCTGTGTCAGCTGTGTTGTCGATGCCTCGAGAGAAAAGTAAGTGCAGAGCGCGAAAGCATCAAAGTGACTGAAGGATTGCCGTAAAGCAGTATCTCTGGTCGTACGATGTGTATGACATCATTGACATTTAAAAAAACTTTTTAAAGCAAATAAGTGACTCCAAAAAATGTAACACCCAGCAATGTGTAATTTATTTGCATCTCCTTTCGGATACAACATTCAAATTACTAGACAAAAAATGATATCTTAAGAAAAGTGGATTTTGAGGGGTATAGCTCCATAGACCTCCATTCATTCTGCACTCGTCCTGTGAGCGCCCTCATGAGGAGCCAGAGTGGAACTGCAACCAGTTCAGAAGCCGGAAGTTTACTGAGAGTGGCAGTTCTCCCCGTATTAGACATTCTCTGGCAGTAAGCATGTCCCAGCCGGGTTCGTCACTTATTGGGGTCCCCTGAAAACATTTCTGTTGTGGTCTGTGCTATTTGCAGCGTGTTTTTGTATTTGGTTGTGTTATGAGTATTTGGAGCACAAATAAACTGATGATGCTGAAAACAACTGATGATGTTTTCTTAATGTGCGGGTGTTTTTCGATTTGCATGTTTTCTTCAGTTGCAGCGCGTTGAGCTCTCTCAGCCACCGTACTAATAACCATAAAGTATGGCCTACATAAATATTTTGTTCTAAAATAGACTTGCCACACAAGCTGGTGAATAATAATTTTTTTGAACCACTTCACTGCTAGAGAGTGTTCCCAAGATGGCCGCCAAGTGAACTGACTTTCTATCAGGCTACTAAAAAATAATGTGAATTTATCAGTATAGCTACTTTTTAATCAGTTATTTCCCATTCCTAACACTGATAAACACACAAAAACGTATTTAAATACATGAAAAGTGTCTTTGTCGAGGTTAACCTTGAATTCCTCTTGAGTTTTACACAGAAAAATGCACACGCACTGACACACTCCCTCCCATTGATGCACACATCTTTAGAACTCGCCCTTGGCGTTTCTTGTTGTAATTAACCAGTATCAAGCATTCAGCATGTCCAAAACTATTAAGCATGAATCTTTTATGGTACCCAGGCTCCTCTGAAATATAAGACATGTATGTTTATAAACCGCTATATGCCCTTTCATTTGCATGTAAAAACCGTTTGACATTGCCCCTCATTAACTGTGGATTATTGCATCATAATTAGTCATTAGCATATTTACCGCGTGGAAAAGATTGCAGACAATGATGACACGAAAGTTATTTGGTCACCGTACAGCCAGGGGAATTGTGCAGATTCTTCTGATCGGTTTACCCAGCCCTTGCTATTAAAAACAAACACATTAAAATACATGACTGAAGATTACAAAATTTCCATGCTACTGTCACGCTGCGTAACATAATCTGGGATTAGAGGGAAGATAGTGTGAACTAATTGGATCCAAATATACCATGATATCCCTGTGAGAACATGACCAAATAAACATTTGCACATTCAAAATGAGAAGAGCCTGACTGCCTGTGAGAATGTACTCAAGGGGCGAAAAGAGATTTGTATTAATATCCAATAACGTCAGTGTTATTCCGTGTGTTTACAGCAGCTATACCACTAATTTTGTTTTTGAAATGCACACCCCAAAATGTCCAACCCTCTAGCGTTTATGTACCATTCATGCTTGGGTTAACTATTACATATATCATAATTTACTCACCCTCATGCTTATTTAATATGAAATGTGAAAACGGGGTTCTTTGCCGCAAAACGGATGATATTTATCGACAAGTGACCTACATTTCAGCTGAATAGACCACTTTTATGATACTTTTGTGGCTTTTTAGATCTCAGCAGCCCAGTAACCACTCACTTTCATTGTATAGAAAAAAAGAAGCCTGATAATTTTCCAAAATAATCATCTTTAAAGGGCACCTATTATGGAATTTTGAAATTTACCTTTCATGTAGTGTGTAACATAGATCTAAGTGAACAAAAACATCCTGCAAAGTTTGAAATATGAAAGTGCACCGTATATAAAGTTATTGTCTTTCAAAAGTGAGAGTCGACTCTGAGTCATTTTTATGAATCGTTAGAAGACCGAAGCTTTTTCTCTGACTAGATGACGTTAACTTGTCAAGTTATTTGAATACCACACGCCCACTTATTGCTCTCCAAGGCCAGGGAAAATATCATGGCGACGAGACGCTGTGTTCTGAAGTGCGGCTCAAAAGCAAACTTTTTTCATCTGCCCAAGGAGGAGCATTTGAAGACTAAGTGGCTACAATTCACTATACCACAGAAGTATAGTCCGAGCCTTGTGCTTTGTTCGCGTCATTTTGAAGACGATTGCTTTTTAAATGCACTCAAACTTGGATTCGCGAGCCGGCTGATATTGAAGAAAGGTTCAGTTCCAAGTGTATTTGCATCAGCTTCCTCCTCCTCCGTATCACAACCTGTAAGTGTTTTTAATAATTGTTGCTTTTATGTTTTATGTAGCATGCTTAATAATTATTTTGTTTGTTGTGTAAGCACCGTTTAGCTTCTAGGTCTTCAATGACAATTGTATTGAGATATGTGAAGTGTTTGTCGTTGTTTTCGGAGTTGTCTAAAGAATAGAGTAATACCTCGTAACGTAACTGCATTTTTTTTTTTTTTGTAAAAACGTTATGTTTATGCATCGGGCTAACGCAAACAAAGACTGATTGTGCTTTTACAATATGAACTCTGGGCTATGCTCGCTAACATAACATTAAATTCTTCATCTTATTTTTCGTTTTTTACTACAAACTATAAAGCAGTGGACTATAATCATTATTATAACACAATTTAATTGATAAAAGCATCATTGCACTCCGTGTTAAAAATAAGTATTATCTCTGTAAACACTGCTGGGTCATCTGACCAATCAACGCAGATTAGCGTCGCGCAAAGGAGGGGTTTGAAAAACGAGTCGTTGAACGAATCATTTGGGAGTCGGTGAGCAAATCAGGTAAAAATAAATGCATATTATACGAAAACAAAAGTGTTTTTTGTCATTGCATGCATGTAAAACTGTTGTTGGGGTCTCCCTAAACAACATTAGGAACATTTTAAATGTCATAATAGGTGCCCTTTAAAGTAGGGCTGCACGATATGAGAAAAAGCTGCGATGTGCGATAATATTGTTTAATATTGCGATGACGATATGACTTGCGATAAATGTGATTGTTAACTATACTGCTCCCATGTCTTAGTGCTTTAATAGGTTTTTTGCGTGATAGGTCAAAGGTTTATTACCTGCCTGGTTCAGAATACACGATTTTGGCACGATCTGTTTGGCGTATGGGTGTCGTGGAGATTCGTAATAACAACGGGCGTCGGGACGCAAGATTCGATCGTGTCATCGTATAGTGTGTCATAGTGGGCGACAACCTACGTCGCGTCTGCGATGCCTCACGACAGAAAGACTATCGCATGTTTAATTCTTTAACGGTCCTCCACGACGGGTTGAATATGTGAGCGAGGCGAGACGTGAGTGAGTGCAACAGTGAGTGTGTGTGTGCGCCAGTGAAAGTGTGAGCGTGTGTGTGCGTGCGTGAGTGAGCGAGTGAGCGAGGGACAGTGAGTGTGTGTGTTTGTGTGTCTGTGCGTGCGAGTGACTGTTTGCGAGTGAATGTGTGTGTGTGACGGCACGCGATGACTGGTCGGAAAGCAACGTGTAGTCTGACATGTTTCTTCTCCACGACAAGATTTTAGGAGTCAAAAACGTGTAAATTAGTGCTAATCTGAACCAGGCATTATTCATCGTGTCAGGCTGTCTGTTGCGATGTGTTCATCGCGGGAGTTCATATCGCGATGACGATGAAAATTCGATGTATCGTTCAGCCCTACTTTAAAGCTAATTTGTGTAATTTCATGTGCCACTAGTGATGAATAATTTTCAAACAATTCTCCCCAATCGCTCCCCATCTTCCATTGGTTGGACAAACAGATAATATTCCTGCCCCAAACTCACGGCATTGGCTGAGCCAGTGTTGTTTTGTTGGAGGAATCATCCTACAAATGGCGTCAGTAAAGTTTGTCTGCATATAGGGTTATGGGTATAGATTCCCTAATTGAGATGGATCGAGATAGAGATACTTTATTGATCCTGAAGGAAATTAAGGTGTCCAATAGCTTATACATATACACGTGGAGACACAGACAATGCATTCACGCAAACATACAAACTACAAAATACAAAGGAGGATATCAATAGTGTGCCATTACCGTAAGGTTAGATTGACATTGGGGTGGGGAAAAATATATGAGATGGGAGGGGAAATTATATTTCAAAGCTTTTACGTTCACCCGAGAAACTCCCTCAAGAAACTTTGCGTTCGCTTACAAAATGTTTGCGTTCAATCGATAAACTTTTCATTCACTTGCAAAGGCCTTCTAAAGCAAAGTGATGCATTTTTGTAACACAAATATCCATATATGACTTTAGAAACTAATCACTGACTGCCGTTAACGTCCGTCTGCGCTTTCAAGAGAGAGTCCAGTTCTGGCGGAAGAGTGACCTCTGACCCGACGCGTGATGTAGCGTAAGCTTTGACGCCTCTCGCGGCTCAAACAAATAGAGCTGAGCAACAAACTCAAGCTCCTCCCACATTTCTCCTCAAAAATTCTCATTTAGGACTTCTAATTCATGACCGGTGTTTTGTTTTGTTCTATCCTCTGTTTCTGTGTTCATCAATACGTCATGCGTCGGGTCAAAGGTCACTCTTCCCCGGAACTAGAATCGTGTACGGCCATTACCGGAAGCCAGTGATTATAGTTTATAAAGTTATAAATATGGATATGTTCATACAAAAACGCATCGCTTCGCTTCAGAAGGCCTTTATTAACCCACTGGAGTCGTATGGATCACTTTTATGATGGATGGATGTGCTTTTTTGGGCATGTCTTTGAATGTCTCTCAGAGAGCTGACAGAAATATGACCATATTCTTATCAGAATATCGATTTAAAATCCTTGATTGTGGTTCTAAGCAGAGCAGACCTCTCTTTGATGCGGAATGAGTGCATGTCCACACAACAGCGCTCCCATTTCCTACAACCTCAAAATCACGATGTGCTGCTCACCTAATGCCTTAAATTACCCTCCCATTCTATTTGGACACACGTGCGCCCTGAAAATGCCACCCTCCCGTCCAATTTATTTATCCCAAATCAACTACCATTATTGTCGTGCTTGCAAAACAAGACCCCTGTTACCTAGCAACACCTGTCTCAAAGGGACAACATGTAGGGAATTGTGTCCGGCTCTATTCTCTTGGTTCATTTATAGAGACGTCTGTCCATTGGCCCCTTTTCCACAAGTCCCTGCAGATTAAATGTTTTACTTGCACCTTTGACTTTAACAGAAATCCACGGCGACCTACGAACATTTGAAAATGTTACGAAACTGACCTCGCTGTGGGTTCAAGATCCATGTTGCTCTTTTCTGTGCTGTGCTCGGGGAACCGGACGTGACTTTGTCCTTGCTGGATTGTTTAATCATAAACAAAAACTCTCTTTGCAGCTTTCCCCCACAGGAATTCATCATTTACCTGGTGAAAAAGTATTACACTTGAGATAGATTTTTAAAAAGAGTATTTATTCTAGAAATAATATTCTTTCACTCCAAAAAAAGATCCTGGGTCAGACGTAACAACCCAGTATTTCGGTCGTTTTTGTGTTACCCAGATCCTGGGCAGACGTAACAACCCAGTGTTTGGGTTGTTTTTGTGTTACCCAGAACCTGGGCAGATGTAACAACCCAGTATTTCGGTCGTTTTTGTGTTACCCAGATCCTGGGCAGACGTAACAACCCAGTGTTTGGGTCGTTTTTGTGTTACCCAGATCCTGGGCAGACGTAACAACCCAGGGGTTGAGTTATTTATTGCAGGGTTTTTGCGATCTCTTCAGGAGAGAGCATTGCTGCTCCGTCAAATTGGTGCGTGTCTTCGGTAAAATACAGGTTTGTGAATTTTTTTTCTAGTTATAAATTCATTATTGCGCTGTATATCATTTGATTTTATGCAAAGCAACATACAGCGTGATGTGAGTCACCTAAACGAGTGTAGCGTCGGTCTTTTCGCATGATGGAAACGGCTGATGCCTTGCATAAAATGTTATGATTTCATATATATATATATATATATATATATATATATATATATATATATATATATAAACAGAATATAAATGCTTAGAACGTTAAAATATGTTCTCAGAACTGTACATTGATTGTTTATGGACAGGTTATGGAGTCATTCACAGCACATTTCGGCTACGAGTGAAACGCAGAGCGGCTGTTTGAAGTTAGAAGTCCCCCCGCTGAGCACGACACAAACTCCCGCACGAGATCCAGCGCCGTTACGGTGAAATGGGAGAACAGAGACATTACTTCTAAATATTAAATTTTTACTTATAATATTTGTTAAACGAGCTTAAATGTATGCAATATGTATTCAAAACGATATAAAATATGCACTGTAAAATATGATCAAAAATTAAGGAATTATCAAGCAAACCAGTGGTTGTGAGGAGTTTCTTTTTTTTTTTTTTGCGTTTAGAGGATTTAAGTTCATCTGTAAACATTAATTAATGTATGAGGTAAAAAAAAAAAACAAGAGAGAGAAAACTAGTAAAAAATGCTGGGTTGTTTCAACCCAATTTTGGGTAAAATATGGACAAACCCAAACGTTGGGTTAAAAATTGAATTGAAAAATGTAACCCAATGGCTGGGTTTGTTCATATTTTACCCAAAATTGGGTTGAAACAACCCAGCATTTTTTAGTGTAGTAAAAATAAATCAACTTAGTATGATGGGTTAAATCTACAACCCAATTTGCTGGGTAAAATTAACCCAACATGTGTTCTGTCCTATATTTACCCAGCCCTTGGGTTTTAAACCCTGTGTTTTTTTAGAGTGTAGTGCAAACTGAGTGTAATGTTTTCAGACACTTAAAGCTTGTGCAATTAAATGAAATTGTATTAGAGTTTATATTAATTTTCAAGGAATAGCTGGTGCAAGCTGGTCAGTACTGGGAGACCACCTCGGTGTCGATGTGGTGGAAGCCCATGACTGGTATGACCTGGTTTTTCCAGGAAAGAAGTCCAGGGATGGTTGGGAGTTCCACCGGCTAATCCTCAGGGATGGTGTTGCTAAAGTTAGCTTCAAGCTAAACGTGCCCTCTTGAGCTGGGCTGAATCCAGCGGCCCCACATCAAACCGGTAGCCAGACTTGTTTAGGAGTAGCACCACTGTGGACCTTGATCAGTGCTTAACAGTAACTTCCTTCACGAATTATAGCCGGCTGAGGCGAAGGGCCAGTACTCAAGCTGCTATTAATTAGCCGCTAACAGCCGCTTTAAGAGCGTGGGCCTCGGTTTTTTTTAAGGTCAATGATATTATTAGCTTCATACTGACATTTGGCTCTCATGACGCTGTGCAATAGTGTTACTAAGTTGAAAAAATCAGCTACAAATACAGGTTGAGTTAATTAAAGGGCTGAGAAAAACACATTTTTCTCTATGCAAATGACTGTCTTAATGTTGTCAGTCATTGGAGTATTTCAGTGATGTTCTGGCGTACATGCGCAATGAAAGTCAAGAAGATGTTTTGATGTTTTAAAGAGTGAACTCGACAGCAGAGAGAGAAGTCACTGTTGTTTGTTCTGAGGATAATCTATAGATGTTTGATGCAAGCAAAACAATTGATATTCACCTGAGACTGGAGATGATTTAACTGTGAATGTTTTATTGTGCACTTTTGTGTCGTATTAATCCACTGTATGTGAACTGAGCCCGAGTGCAGTTTATTAAGTCGAGAACAAATACAAAATAAACCTGACAATGACTTGACTATAAAACATGAAGCATTGAGACGTGAAACAAAGCTCAGAACAGGCGTGACCGTGTGATGCTATTTACTCGCATGCCTTTTAATTAAATTCATTTAAAAACATCAGTGTGATCAAGTCAAACGCAATTAGAAACATTTTTCTGACACCTTGAATAATTATTTCTTTCTTTCTCTTTCTATTTCCTCCTTTCTTCCTTTTTTATTTTGTCTTCCTTGCTTCAATCCTTCCTTTTTCTTCCTTCTTTTTTTCTAATTTCTTTTTTTTTCTTTCTTTCTTTCTTTCTTTCTTTCTTTCTTTCTTTCTTTCTTTCTTTCTTTCTTTCTTTCTTTCTATTTCCTTCCTTTTTCTTCATTCCTTCAATCCTTAATTTTTCTTCCTTTTCCCTCCGTTCTTTCTTTTTTCTTTCTTTCTTTCTCTCTCTTTTTTCTTTCTATTTCCTTCCTTTTTCTTTTTTTCCTTCCTTCTTCCTTCCTTCAATCCTTCCTTTTTCTTCCTTTTCCTTTCTTTCTTTCTTTCTTTCTTTCTTTCTTTCTTTCTTTCTTTCTTTCTTTCTTTCTTTCTTTCTTTCTTTCTTTCTTTCTTTCTTTATTTATTTATTTCTTTTTTTTCTTTCTTTCTTTTGCTTTCTTTCTTTCTTTCTATTTCCTTCCTTTCTTTTTATTTTTTCTTCCTTCCTTCAATCCTTCCTTTTTCTTCCTTCCTTTTTCCTCCGTTCTTTTTTCTGTCTTTCTTTCTTTCTCTCTCTCTTTTTTTCTTTCTATTTCCTTTTTCTTTTTTCTTCCTTCCTTCTTCCTTCCTTCAATCCTTCCTCTTTCTTTCTTTCTTTCTTTCTTTTGCTTTCTTTCTTTCTATTTCCTTCCTTTCTTTTTATTTTTTCTTCCTTCCTTCAATCCTTCCTTTTTCTTCCTTCCCTTTTCTAATTTCTTTCTTTCTTTCTTTTGCTTTCTTTCTTTCTATTTCCTTTTTATTTAATTTTTTTCTTCCTTCCTTCAATCCTTCATTTTTCTTCCTTCCTTTTTCTAATTTATTTCTTTCTTTTTTTCTTTTTTTCTTTTTTTCTTTCTTTCTTTCTTTCTTTTTTTCTTTCTCTCTTTCTTTCTTGCTTTTCTTCCATTATTTATTTTCTACCTGCCTTTCCTAAGTATATTTAGTAATTTTTGTTTATTTTCAGGTTTTTTGTGTGTTTTTGTCCTTTTTAAGTAAAATATGTCTATATAGTTCTTATTAGTTTTTTTTACATCAAATTATGAGAAATATTGCCTTGGCAGCAAGCTTAAAAATAATAATAATAATATTATATATATATATATATATATATATATATATATATATATATATATATATATATATATATATATATATATATATAGGCCTATATAAATTATATTAATTTATTAATGCAGATTTAGTTACCTGTAATAACCCTTAGTAAGAACCAATAATGGAAATTAAACCACTATATAGGTTTTTCTTTCAAGAATGTCGTCCTTTTATTGAGGCTTTTCCCTTATTATGATCACATGATGTCTTTAACTCCCTACAATGAATTTGAATTCATGAAGAACTTTAAGAAAGAAAGACCGAAAAAGAAAGTGGAGTAGGTCAACCAAAGCTTTAATGAGCACAACAAATAAGCATCCACACCTGGACGGCGTAACGCCTCTAACATTAGCCCGAGTCTTTTATCATGCACACTCGTATGTTTAACGGATTCGCTCGTCTGCAGAGTCCCTGCTTTCAGTCTTCACATTAATGTGACAAAAGAGTGAAGCTAATTTCTGGAGGAAAAGAGATGCGATACAGGGATGAGTGAAAACAGCCAGTGGTAGAGTAATAGGGTACCGGCGGAGTAATTAAGGTCCACCTAATCAGCTTCTGTTGCTTCGGTCTTAATAGACCCGGTGATCCACAAGGAGAACAAAACCGCTGACCCGGAAAAGCCACAGGAAATGAAGTCTGACTCTTGAAAGAAAGGAGTTTGTGCTGGGACACAAAGGAATGATAGTTCACGACCCCTAAAAAGAGGGTGAGCCGAGAAGAAATATCAGTCTCTCACCTAAAAGCCACAATAGGCCAGTGACGTTCTCTGAAAACCTCCCTAATCCTCTTGTGCTCTTCATTTAGGCTTCATTTATGGAGATTTGTGCTGTTTGTTGGGGGTTTGAAACTGGGAAATAGGTGTGTGTGTGTGCGACTCAATCGCAGGCTAGAGGAAGCGGCACACATGGATCCACATTTATGTCATGAATTGATTCATTTTTACACCGCTGGATCATTCCAGTCTTACAAAGGAGTATTAATAGCCACTTTAGAGGAACATGCCTAACTAAGATTAATCGGTTTCTATAGGGTGGACTGGGAGATTGCGGATTTCGGTCTTTACCAAGACTTTCCCATTGTCTGGTTACGCATTGGATATTGGATAAATTAAGTTTGATTACAGCATTTGTTAGTCAGTAGTCATTTATCTGACACTGATAGGCAAAGTGACTTTCATTTCACTTACCAATCTGATCTAATGGGAAAAACGTGACTCTTTTTTACAGTTTCGCAACATTTGAGTTACATTCTCACAGAAAAACACTGGTTTCCAAGTAAAATTATTTGTGTGACCAACCAACACAGCAAAAAACGTTAATACATATTTTTTTATTATGTTATTTTATACAATTATACTCTCCTATTTATTTTATTTTGTTTCACAACATGATGATAACTATAATGCTAAAGTTAAAAAATCAACAATAAATGTACTTATAGTTGGCCTGTAAACGATTAATCGCGATTAATCGAATCCAAAATAAAAGTTTGTGTTTACATATGTGTGTGTATTGTGTATAATTATTTTGTATATATAAATATATTTGAGAAATATTTGCATGTAATGCATAAATATTTGTATTTGTATTATGTATAAATAGTACTATTTTATATATAAATAACAAATTTTTCTTAAATATATACATGCATGTGTGTGTATTTATATAGGCTATACAAAATAATTATACACAATACACACATATATTATGTAAACACAAACTTTTATTTTGGATTCGATTAATCGCGATTAATCGTTTACAGCCCTAACTTATTGCATTTAATATAAATTTAAACTATAATACAGTTTAATTTAATTGTAAATAACTTATAGCAATTAAGTGTCCAAAAACATTGCATTCAGTTCACACTTAAGTATATTCTTATATGCCTGGTTTCACAGACGAGGCGTAAGCTCCCGCATGTTTGAGCCATTGTTTTGTTTTAAGATGCACACCAGTAATGTTTTTTTTCTAAAGCACGTTTTTAAAAGCTACTTAAATGTCCTAATTTAACTAAGACTTAATCCTGGTTTTATCTAAGCCATGTCTGTGACACCAGGGGTCTCATTAATAAAACTGTGCGTAGGATCCTTACTAAAAGTGTGCGTGCGCAAAAAAATATTCACACTTATAAAACTTGCGTACGTACGCCAGAACCTGTGCAGAATTCACTTTATAAATCCCAGTCAGCCGAAGATTTTGTCTCCTCCCCGAAATAACCATATATGGAGCTTACAATGCCTAGTTTTACTAGGCATATCCTCATCTGCATATCATTTGCATATGATTATTCATCCACGTGATAAGATATTAGACAAATATGAAATACGGATGTGCGTCACATTACATTAATAAAAATAATTTAGTAGCATATCCTTGCCTTGTTTTTGAATAAATAAATCAAATAGTGGCAAATACATTTCAGAGAAAGTTTTTCTCAATCTTTTCCACTGGCCAAATAGTATTTTTAATTGATTTATATTTTTAATGGAAACAGATAGACCTTGTTGGGCATTATTTGCACAAAACTATTTTCTCAGACATTTTACTATTATCATGATAAGCAATTATCTCTGTAGTTAAAACATTAAAGCACAGAGTGCCAGAGGAAAAATGTTCAAAAGCATTGCATCCACAACAAATATTTATATTTTATTGAATATAATTTTTTTTTGAAATTCTCAGTAATGATTTCATGTAATTTAAGTGTTTAACTCCATTAATTAATTAATCACAACACTGAGCCATCTGACCAATCGGAGCAGAGTAGACCAATCACAACAGATTGGGTCATCTGACCAATCAGAGCAGAGTAAACCAATCACAACAGGCTGAGCCATCTGACCAATCAGAGCAGAGTAGACCAATCACAACAGACTGAGTCATCTGACCAATTGGAGCAGAGTAGACCAATCACAACAGACTGGGCCATCTGACCAATCAGAGCAGAGTAAACCAATCACAACAGGCTGAGCCATCTGACCAATCAGAGCAGAGAAGACCAATCACAACAGACTGAGTCATCTGACCAATCAGAGCAGAGTAAACCAATCACAACAGGCTGAGCCATCTGACCAATCAGAGCAGAGTAGACCAATCACAACAGACTGAGTCATCTGACCAATCAGAGCAGAGTAGACCAATCACAACAGACTGAGCCATCTGACCAATCAGAGCAGAGTAGACCAATCACAACAGACTGGGTCATCTGACCAATCAGTGCAGAGTAAACCAATCACAATTCAGATCATTCCATATATACATTTCAATTAATTAATCACAAAACTGGCATACAGTATGTTTTCTAAGACTTGGAATATATATCGTTGAAGTTGTGTGGACACTTGATTATCTTGTAGCACCACAAAAGCTCCAGTGAATTGTATATGCAGTAACGTACTTCATGTTTTGCATAAATGTAGCCTATTTAAATCCCGTTTTTCCCTTTAAGCCAGGTTGCGTGTTACAGGAACACTGTGTCGAGTCGTCACGTCACGTCTCGAGCGAGAGACCTTCCAGTTACTCGCCCCGAGCTGTTATCAGCTTTACTATCTAAATACTTTCAACCATGTCATCATAATTCTCACCCTCATTACATATACATATAGTATTATCCATAATTTATATGTTTGCTCATCCATTTCCCCGTACAAACACTATTCGTTAGTTCCCGCTGCGTCTGCTTCACTATTTGCAGATGTTCATCCTCGCAGATCTTAGACCTCGCTTCAGTTTTCCAGGCTGAATCACACACTCGACGTGGAGAAAAGGCCATCTGTCTGTAGTCATTAACTATTAATGCACTTTCAGATCAATAATCCAAGAGCGTAGTCTCAAATGGGGAGGCTAG